>NW_024872216.1:0-21340 GCF_019054845.1 Dipodomys spectabilis
TGCAAGCAGGAAAGTCTATATGAGACACTTTTCTGCAATTAAACATCCAAAAAGCCAGAAGTAGAGCTGTGTCCCAACTAGTAGAGTGTTAGCATTGAGCACAAAAGCTCAGGGATAGGATAGCATGCAGGCCATGAATTCAAACCCCAGGACTGGCACGCACACGCACATGCACACACACACACACACACACACACACACACACACACGCACACACACACACACCAAGATAGAGCATTTGCCAATCAGCCTGCAAAAGTTCCATCTCTAGAAACTCAATATTTAAAAAAAAGAGGGAGAAGGGAAGGAAAGACTTGCTCCACGAGGTGATATAACCAGTGCCAAAATTCCACAGGAGTTCTAAGATGTGGATTCAGGACAGAGGGTCTCAGGCAGAGGGTCCAACCATGGGCAAAGGTCCTGAGGTGTGGTGGAGAGCAGATTGTGTGGGTAGGATGAAGATTCTGTGGCTTCAGACAAGTCTGGGAGGACATTCAAGGTTGGGTCAAGGTTTGTACTTGAGTCACAGGTAGGGTGCACGGTCTGGTCCCAGAATGGGGCCCAGGGGGAAGATTAGCTTGCTTTTTACCACGTACCCCAGCCATTTCCTATGACTGGAAGCTTATTTTTCACAGCTCTTGACCCTCAGACCTCCTTTGTGTGGAGGAGTCAAGGCAAACACAGGGAAGAAAGCTTGCTTAAGAAAAGTCTCTAGCCCAATACCACCAGTGGCTCAACCCCTGTAATCCTAGCTACTCAGGAGACTGAGATAGAGATCGTGGGTCAAGCCAGCTCAGGGGAAGAAAGTTAGTGAGACTCTTCTTGCTAATTAACTACCAAAAGCCTGAAATGGAGCTGTGGCTCAAGTGGTAGAGTGCTAACCTTGAGGGAAAATGTTAAGAGACCAGGGCCCAGACCCTGAGTTAAAACCCAGTACTGGCACAGATACAATAAAGAAAATCTTTCAGGAGTTCCTAGTCTATTGTGGTTAAAGGCCAGAT
The DNA here is from genome assembly GCF_019054845.1 of Dipodomys spectabilis. Taxonomy (NCBI): domain Eukaryota; kingdom Metazoa; phylum Chordata; class Mammalia; order Rodentia; family Heteromyidae; genus Dipodomys; species Dipodomys spectabilis. The sequence goes on from NW_024872216.1 coordinate 1,002, forward strand.
CAGCCAGGCACCAATGGCTCACACCTGTCATCCTAGCTCCTCAGGAGGCTGAGATGTAAGGACCACGGTTCAAAGCCAGCCCAAGCAGGAATCGGGAGACTCTGATCTCTAAGGAACCTCCAGAAAACCGGAAGTGGCTCTTTAGCTCAAGTGGTAATCTGAAGAGCTTGGGGACAGTGCCCAGGCCCAGAGTTCAAGCCCCATGACTAACACCTGGCCTGCTTGGACCTCCCTCTGTTGCTCTAGGTAGAGTACTTTCCAGTGGACCACTGAGGGTCTCCCAATGTCTAGGTGTCCTACAAGTCTTGAGAGCAGCCTGTTTGGAGGCCATTACCTATAGAGCAAGCTACAGTACCAGAGAAGGGTTGAGCCTTGGGGCATAGAGATAATCAGAATCGCATCTGTCATGGGTGTAATGTGGATCTGACCAGTAAATTGACATCTTAGACCATGGTTCTGGGCCAGGAGGGGCAGAAGCTGCAAGATATCACACCAGGTAATGCCCACGCATATGAGTATGAATTTGTAAGGCACACCTTGGGCAGGTGTTGAGTTGGGCTCATGAAAGAATTGTAGTCTCAGGAATTCACAGCCGGCTGGTTGGTGTTTGTAGCAGTCACTGTCCCTGGAGTCCCAGGGACTCAGAGGCCTGCTTTCCACACCAGTGCTCGGGGGCAGATGAAGGTCTGCAATCATGGGCCGACTACAGACAAGCATCCATAGTGTCCTTCCCATGGTCCTGTGGCCCCATACATGGATGTATCTCTAGAGTTTACTGTGACTATGCCTCAGGACTGCCCCCAGTTCTACTTCAGCTCATCATAACCACCTTTCTGTGTGTGTGTGTGTGTGTGTGTGTGTGTGTGTGTGTGTATCTGTGAGTGTGTGCATAAGCATTTTGGGACTAGGGCTTGATCTCAGGACCTGGGCTCTGTCCCTCACTTTTTTTATTCAGGGCTAGCACTCTACCAGTTAAGCCACAGCTTTTCTTCCAGCTTTCGGGTGGTTAGTTGCAGAAGAGAGTCTCACAGATTTTTCTAGCTAGGCTGCCTCTGTATGGCAATCCTCATATCTCAGACTCCTGAGGAGCTAGGAATATGAGAGCATGAGTTATTACCATCTGGCCACAGTTTCTTTCTTGGCTAAAACAGACTACCTCTCTCCAGCTGAGCACCCATCTACAGCTTCCCCTCCTAACCCTGACTTCAGATGAAACATAACCTCCTACCCTGAGGGAAAAAAAATGGGATCAGGTTTGAGCTTTACGTTCTTCACACAGTCAGGGGCTGCTGGGAGTTGATGTGGAAGTCAGAGATCTAGGCCAGGGCAAGAAGACAGCTGTTAGAACAGAAGAGATTATGAAAACACAGCCTTGCAGCTGGGTGCCATTGGCTCATGCCTATAATCCTAGCTACTCAAGGCTGAGGCCTGAGGATCAATCAAGATTCAAAGCTAGCCTGGGCAGACTCTTTTCTCCAATGAATCACCAAAAAGATGGGTAGGAGAGCTACTGTTGTACTGCTGTACTACTGTTCATGTAGTACAGCACCAACCGTGTGCAAACAAGCTAAAGCATACCACCAAGACTCTGAATTCAAGCCCTGGTAAACACACACACACACACACACACACACACACACACACACATCCTTAGCAGGTACCAGTGGCTCATACCAGCAATCCTAGATACTTAAATGGCTGAGCTCTTAGGGTGGCAACTTGAAGCCAATCCAAGCAGGAAAATATGTGAGACACTTCTGTCTATTAAACTACTAAAAAAGATGAAAGGTGAGCTGTGGTTCAAGTGTTAGAGTGTTAGCCTTGAACAAAGGAAGCTCAGGGACAGTGCCAAGGTCTGAGTTCCAGCTCAAAGATTTTTTAAAGACACCCTGCCCCCCAACCAGGCCATAAATCCAGATTTTGGTCATTCTAGATCTCACTTCCGCTCCTGTCACTTCCACAGCACAAGTGGCCAGTGCATGGCCAGCACTGGGTTAAGAAGTGAACTTACACAAGGGGTACATAGCCAGGTCAAGGATAATGCCCCAGAACATTGAGGTACTAGCCAAACCAGTCTCTCATCCCCCAGTTCCCTGGCCCTAGAGATCAAAATCTGTGACTCTGTATTCTGGACATCAAGAATTATCTAGAAGGACCTGAGAGGTCCTGCTAGGGCCAGAAGATAGACTTGCCTGTGACAAGATATCGACCAATATTTCCAAGCCACCTTGGCCTCACCTCCCATGTAGCCCCTGATCATCCTTGCTGGGTCAGCCTTCAGTCAGCCCTCAAGCTCGAGTTGGCCAGTGACTGTTAACCACCCTTCCTCCACTCCACTGCAAGCCTGCTGGGAGTAGGATGTGCAGCCAGAGGCCCAGCTGAAGAAAAGGACAACACATCGCATGACAACTGACTCTGTCCCGCCCCCCAGAGGCAGGGGAGAACATATGCTAGCTGGCCCTGCTGACCCAGAATCCTTTGGAAGCGGACAAAGATATGGACAGTCGATCTTGGGCCCCAAAGAAAAGCTGGAATATTCAGGTCTCTGGAAATTTAGAACTCATTATAGATCCTGATAGGGGGCTAAAGACAAGGATGCCATGGAGGAGAGGCACCATACAAATTCAGGAATAGGCAGACAGGCACTCAGGAAGTGGACAGAGAAAGATGAGGGAAAAATACATACACACACACACACACACACACACACACACAATAAAAACAAACAAACAAACGGGTAGCCCAAGGCCCTGAGCACATGAATATCCCAACCCCCGAGAAGATGACACTATTGTCCTCAGACCAAGTGTAGACAAAACTCAGAGCTTCTCACACATCTCGAATGGCTCCTAACACAGCATAGCATTTCCTACTGTACACAACGCTATGAAGAAAACTCAGCCACCTTATTTTTGGTTGTGGGTCATAGGGTTTGAACTTTGGGCCTGCACACAGTCCCTCAGCTCTTCAGCTGAAGATGTGCGCTCTAACACTGGAGCCAGAGCACCACTTCCGGTTTTCTGGTGGTTCACTGAAGATAGTCTCACAGACTTTCTTGCCCAAGCTAACTTTGAACTGTGATCCTCAGATCTCAGCTTCCTGAGTAGCTAAGATTACAGTTGTGAGCCACTGGCATCGCCCAGATTCAGCCACCTTCTTACACAGAGTACTTTCCCTGATGATGATTTTTGCTCAAGGCCAGTGCTCTACTACTTGAGCCATGGCCCACTTTCAGTTGGAGGTTGGAGATGAGACTCTCATGGGACTTTCCTGCCTCGGTTGGGAAATAAAATCCTCTGGATCGCAGCCTCCCAATAGCCAGGATGACAGGCATGAGCCACCAGCACAGGGCTTATGGTCCCTCATTCTTTAGAATTTCCACCTAGTCCTCCTCTAGACAGTACCACCTACACTCTTTAACCTCTCTCAGGGACAGCAAAGTGAAGCTTGAAATCTGGGTAGGACCATGGACATTAAAGGGCTCCTTTCACATCACTACCCCTCTCTAAGCTCCCATCCACCTCCTCTGGATGGCCTAGTCATCTGGGCAGATCAGACCCACTAGGACATCTGGAGCTGCCCTGTATCCTCCTGCCCCTACCAACTGGTACCTGAGGATTTCTGGGGCCAGCTACTCCATATCCAGTTGGAAGACAATAGGAGAGTTGCTGATAACCAGGTCCAGGAGTGCCCAGGCAGGAGTGTCCAAATCCCCTCTTTCAAAGGAGATACAAAGCATAGATGGATCTACTAAGAGCTACAGGGCATGGTCATTCACCTGTCACCCAGGTCAATTGGAGTGCTGTTATATGTTGACAGTGCTGGGGCTTGACCTCGGGGCCCAGGCGCTGTCCCAGAGCTACTTTTGCTCTAGGCAAGTGCTCTTCCACCTGAGCCATGGTGCCACTTCCGGCTTTTTCTGTGTATGCGGGACCTAGGAATCAAACCCAAGGTTTCTTGTGTGCTAGCGAGCTCACTGCTGCTAAGAGACAATCTCAACCCTGGATAGCAGTTCTTCTGTGACACCTTGGGCCTGTCTTGGGACAGACTTGCACATCTTTACTAAGTTTGTCACCACTAGCCCTGGCTGGAAATGAACATGCTCAGCTATGTTGTCCTTTATCTACAGCATCTTTGCTCTCTGTTCTTCCTGTTAGATCCTCTTTGTTAAGCAAGACCCCCTGTCAAGTGCTGCCTCTAAGAAGCCTGCTCCAATCACCCTGGCAGAGAGGGATCTTCTCTGCTCTGCAGGCTGCTGGCCTTGTCAAGCTCTACCTACCAGCTGGTGTGTGTTCAGAAAGCACAAAGGGGGAAGGTCTGGCTTTTACCACCCAATTTCTGAAGGCTCTGATACACTACCCAGAGACCGGTGCTGTATCACACTCTGGAAGAGAGCACTCAAGGCTCAAGCAGTCTGGGGGCAACACATGGGACCATTTCTTTATGTGGGCTTGAACTGAGGATCTGGGACCTGTCTCTGAATTTTTGTGCTCAATGCTGGTGCTCTATCACTTGAGCCACAGCTCCACTTCTAACTTTTTGGTGGTTCCATGGAGAGTAGAGTCTCACTGGCTTTCCAGCTTATGGCTGGCTTCGAACTTTGATCCTCAGATCTCTGCCTCCCAAGTAGCCAGGATGTCAGGCATGAGCCTGAGCCAGAGGTGACAGGCACCAGAGCCTTTCTTTTGAGCTTCTGTTTATCTCGTGTCAACTGCAAGCCCTAGTTAAAATAGTCATTTACAGGGGATCAAGTTCCTCTCCTAGGTCAGTTAATCCAGGGAGAAAAAGTGTTTTTGGAAAAGGCTACTCTGAGTTGGACTAGGTGAGTGTGTGTGAGAGTATGAGTTGCGGGGATACTTACCCCCATGTCCGCAGTGCCTCATTCTCCCAGTGGTGAGTAAATCCAGGATCCCCATCCCAAGGAGGGAAGGTAGGGGATGGTACTTAAGATCATATCAAGAGGGATGATCTAAATACTATCCTGCAGCTCAAGCCGGGAGAGATAATAGACAGAAGGAGAGGTTTAGAGGAACATCAAGGGAAGACCCTTACCTTTGGATACAAGTACCAGAGAGGAGACTGAATCCATCCTTTTTGGTAGTAACATAAGAGGTGCCCATTATTCATTTATTTTATTTTTTGTGAGACCTAGGGCTTGGGTTCAGGGCCTCGGTGTCATCCCTGAGCTTCTTTTACTCAAGGTTGAAGCTCTACCACTTGAGCCACAGCACCACATCTGTCTTTTTTTCTAGTGGGGGGAGGTGGTTTATGGGAGATAAGAATATCACAGACTCTCCTGCCTGAGCTGGCTCTGAGTCACGACCATCAGACCTCAGCCACCAGCACCTGTTCACCACCATCCATTTATTATCCCCTAGGGCCAGTCCCAGGCCACTCACACTACACCCTCCATGTTTTGAGAAAGCAGACATAGGCGGGTTTGATACTTCAACAGCCTACCTACCTTTGAGCGTTTTTCTGGGTCAGTCTGATAGCGGCTTCTTTCTTATGCACAGCAATGACTTGGCTCTGTCACAAGAACAAATGTCCCCCAGCAGGTGTCAGGCCTGGGGTCTTTCCTCTGCACACTGCCCCCTCTCCCCAAAATGACACAAAGTGAAAGTAGACATAGAGTGAATTCATTTTCTTATCATCAGGGTCTGGCCCAATATGTGGTGGTGAGGATCAGAGGCCCGGGATCGTGCTGTGCAGTTGGAAAACGCGATGCCTCCTCATCCACTTTGGTTAGCAGCGAATAGTGGAGAAGGACTCAGCAGATGGACTGACGATGAATAACCATCATGGTCTAGCCTGGGCACAGAGGGGCATACTTCAGGGAGCTAGTTCAACAGCCTGAGCAAGACAGCTCCTGACCCACAGCCTACCTCCAGAATGAGAGGGCCATCTTGGGTCCCAGCTACATGGGGACACTAAGCCACCTCCTGCAGCACCCATTCAACAATTTCCTGTGAGAGAGAGAGACAGACAGACAGACAGACAGAGAAAGGGAGAGAAAGAGAGAGAGAGAGACAGAGAGAGAAAGTCAAAAGTACACTTAAGCCATGTGCCGGTGGCACAGGCCTATAATGGTAACTACACAGGAGGCTGAGATATGAGGATCATGGTTCATAGCCAGCACAGGCAGGAACATCTTTGAGACTCTTATCTCTAAAGAACCACCAAAAAACCAGGAGTGGTGCTGTGGTACAAGTGGTAGAACGTTAGCTTTGATCTGAGGGGCTCGGGGACAGCACCCAGGCCCAGATTTGACTGACAAGAAGTGTACTTCCTACCACAAGAAGTGGACTGATTAGCACCCATAGTCTTAGGGAGCATGGCAGAGAAGTCAGGCCGAGCTTCCTGTGAGCTGGGGGAAATGAGTAGGCCATCCAGCTTCTTCGTGCCTCATTTTCCCCAGCTGCAAAACTGAACACAGTGAAGGATCCCTTTCCTCATGGGGATAAGGTAAGGATGAAAGACAGCCATGTTTTGTTTCATAATCCCATACCTGTTACACGATAAATAACAGGCCCCTTCTGAGCCCTTTATAGCTATCTTCTCTTCAAATGCTCACAGAATTGTCAAGAACTGAGCATGGCGCAACATGTCTACCATCCCAACTACAGATGACCACGCATGGTGGCCCATGCCTGTCACAGGAGAACCGTGATCCAGCCCAACCTGAGCATATATTGAGTCTCTATCTTCGAAATGACCAAGAAAGAAAAATTTAGCTCCCATGGTAGAAGACCTGACTGGAAAACCTAGGCCTTGAGTTCAAACTCTAATATACCAAAAAGAATCAGAGGCCTGGTGCCAGAAGCTCATGCCTATAATCCTATCTACTCAGGAGACTGAGATCTGGAAATCACAGGTCAAGATTTAAAATAGGGTAGGCTCCCCCCTCAGACGTCATGATCAGAAGACCCAGAGTCTGACCGACGCCAATACGCTTCATACTAACAGGACTCGCATCCTTACTAAATGCTGGTCACACTCTCTGTCCCCCTGAGGAGCCACCCCCTGTGGGCCCCACCCCCAGGTCCTCCCAAGCTCTCTCTGCCACCACCAGGCCCAAGTGAGTAGACAGTTCCAGGGCACAAAGATCCCTTGGTCTTATAATTTAATGGTGTTGAGTCCCATACAAGCGTCTCACCCTTCCAGGCCCCCAGACTTCAGCCACAAAGCCCATACACCACCCAAAGATAGTGGTTAGAAGTTACAAAAGGGCCCAGTGCTCCTTGTTACAACCCACTTCCACACACATTCACTCACACACAAACATACAAACACACACACACACACACACACACACACACACACACACACACACACACACACGGCCGGCAAAGGTGGCTCCTGTCTGTCATCCTAGTTACTCAGGAAGCTGAGGTCTGAGGATCACTTTTAAAAGTCAGCCCTTGTAGGAAAGTCTGAGAGCTCTTATCTACAGTGAACTACCAAATAGCCACAGAGGGAGCTGTGACTACTGTGTCAGAGCACTAGCTTTGACCACAAAAGGTCAGGAACACCACCTAGGCCTTGAGTTCAAGGCCCAGTTCTTGTACCTTCAAACAAACACAGACATAGATACAAACAGACAGACAGACAGACAGACAGACAGACACACACACACACACACACACACACACACACACACACACACACACAGATAGCCCAAGGGTTCAGCAGTTCCTGAAAACAGAACCATGAACTCATTCCATTAGGATCACATCCCACCCCCAAGAAGGTGGCACTACCGACCTCAGACCCACTGAAGACAAAACATTGAGCCTCTCACATATCTGGAATGTCTCATAGACCAGCATGGCATTTCATACCATACACACTGCTATGCAGAAAACTTAGCCACCTCTTTTATTGTTATTGGTCATGGCTTTGAACTCTGGGACAGATCACTGTCCCTCAACTTTTCAGCTGAAGGTGAGTACTCTCCCACTTAAGCCACAGCACCACTTCCTGTTCTCTGGTGGTCCATTGGACATCAAGTCTCACAGACTTTTCTGCCCAACCTGGCTGTGAACCATGGTCTTCACATCTCAGCCTTCTGAGTAGCTAGGATGACAGTTGTGAGCCACTGGCAACTTCCGGTTTCAGCCACCTTCACATACCCAGAGGAAAACCATCTTATAAGGCTACAAACTTCTTGCAACCCTTCACTTCAGATTTTGTCACCAAGCATCCAAATCCATCTTTATTGGAGAGAATACAGACACAGCAATCCCACCCCATTCGCCCACTCCCTGCCTGCCACAAGCCATGTCCTCTTGAAGCTGTGGCTTCAAGCTGGGGTAAACTTGGGGAGTTCTTAGAAATGTCTGTACAGTGGGGCGAGCACCTGGTCTCCCAATCACAGCACCCCCCTCTTCGTCCTTCCCACACCTGGACCATCCTTTGCAGGCAAATATGTTTTACTTTGTTTCTTTTTTCAGTTGTGGGGCTTGAACCTTAGGCCTGGGTGCTGTCCCTGAGCATTTCAGCTCAAGGCGAGAACTCTACTACTTAAGCCATAACACAACACCACTTCTGCTTTTCTGGTGGTTCATTGGAGATAAGAGCTTCAGGGTTTTTCCTGCCCAGGCTGGCTTTGACTCTGATCCTCAGATCTCACCTCCTGAGTTCCTAGGATGACAGTCATGAGCTAATGCCACCCGGCCAAAGATACTTTTCCATGCCTCTCATCCTATACCCTCAGGAGACTGAGATCTGAGGACCACAGTTGGATGCCACCCTTGGCAACAAAGTCCATGAGAACTCTTTATCTCCAATTATAAACACCCAAACAAGTTGGAAGTGGAGCTGTGGCTCAAATGGTAGAGTGCTAGATTAGAGTATAAATGACAAGGGATAGGACCCAGTCTCTAGTTTCAAGCTTTTTCTAGCAATGACCCACCCAAGAAAGGGAAGCAGGTGGGCATATGGGAGCTGAAAGCTCACACATAATACTCAAGACTCCTAGAACAGACCCCATCCTGCTCTGATTCTCTAGATTCTATGTCCTACATCATGGTAACCTTAGATGGAACTTACCATGCACCAAGTTAGGATGTTCAAATACAATCTCATATTCAGGATCCCGTGACCTTATCAAAGACGCAAGATCTCTCACTGTCCTGCCTCTTCACTGGGTAGGGAGGTGAGGTCTAGTTATCCAACCACAGGATGTGGGAATGAAAGGATTTCTTGGCCAAGGGACGCAGAGCTCCAGGTCTCTCTCTCTCAGGAAGGAGAAAAGGGCTGATCTATCCCCGGAATGTTCCTGGGTTGTGAGTATACTCAAAGAAAAACCCTGCTCAGAGACCAGTGCCTCTGGTTTTCCCACCAGCCTCTATTCAAACCTGCCCCACCTTCAGTCTGCCCTCTCTGAATCTCAGATCTGCCACCTAGACTAAAGGCTGAGCCACCAAAGAGACCCATCTCTGCCACTGAGAAAGGCAATCACGAGGTCCTAGCGCCCCATAGAGCAAGTCTGGGGCAACAAGGGTCCTCACTCCCACCCTCATTCCCTGGCTGTCTTGTGCTAGTGGCCAGCTTACTTTTGTCTCTAGAGGAGGAAAGAACAGGGTGGTGTGTCAACTTCAGATTGAGCCCTGGAAAGTCCCAGTCCCCAAGGATGTACTGCACAGGCATCCTGCAGTGGACGATAGCCAGGTGGTCAATGGAGAACCCAATGTGCCAGGACTCTTAATAGCAGTGTGGCTGGGTCAAAGGCTCTATCACTTTTGGTCTAGGTTGTCAGGCAAAATCATGGCTCCAATGTCCTGACATTCCTGACCTGTGATCGTCCTCCTTCTTCATCTTCTTGCTTATCCTGCCCCCCCCCCCGACACTCCCTCACACGAATACCTCCCTAGCCCTTGGACAGCTTGTTCTTATGTGACCAGAAAATAAACTCATTGGCGCAACGGATGATTGAAACCTGGTGACCCATCCTGAGTCCTAGTGTCCTCCCTAGGCTGCTTCCCTCTGCAGTCGGCTACCACACAGCTCCTGAATGTCAGAAAGTTGCTGAGGTGTCAGTAGCTTGGTCCTACATACTGGCTTTAGGCTCTGAAATTGTCCCCACATAGGTTGTGAATGGTTTGCTCCCTTGATCCAGGGACTCCAAACCAAGGCTCACATGTTCTCCCTTCTTCCTTCCTTTCCTCTTTTTCTCCATCCAGCCTTCCCTCCTCTTTCTCTCTTTCCTTCCTTTCTCTCATTCCTGGCCTTGAATTTGGAGCCTAAGTGGTGTCCCTGAGCCTTTTTACTCAAGGCCAACAGACTATGGCTTGAGCCACACATCCACTTCTGGTTTTTCTTTTTGCTAGTTAGTTGGAGATAAGAGTCTTACAGGCTTTCCTGCCTTGGCCTCAAGCATCGATCCTCCCATCACAGCCTCCTATGTAGCTAGGATGACAGGCATGAAGCACCGGCATCCAGCTCAAACCAAGGTTTCTTCATGTGCTGTGGAACCAGCACTGGGAACTCTCATTGTCTATGACCTCCAGAGCCTGGCGCACACTGTAATTCTTTGTTAGATAAATAAATGAGCATCTGTCAACAAAAATACTACAGAAAAGTCCCATCCCATTCGTGTAAGCATCCTGGTGAGCGAGGCAAAGCCTGATGTAGCTCTCCCACAGTTCTCCCTCCTCCCTCTTCCCACTATCCTGGTGCCACCAAACTTAACTGTTTTGGCTCTGAAGACATGATCCAGGGTGTACTCGCTGGATTCCGCAGCCTCTGGGATGCCTATCTTCTCAAAGATCTCTGGCCAACGGCTGACCAGCTCTGTGGCACTCAATTCCCCTCTCAGGTGTGAATGAGATTCCCATGAGCTGAAGGCCAGGCTCAAGGGGCCTACTCTCCTACCGCTGGGGCCAGCCAGGATGGCCAACCACATCTCAACCCCCAAGTTTCATGTTACTGAGGAAGGATCCTCGAGGCATCTTGGGTTTCTAAATCTCCCAGAGTCCAGTGCAGGTGCTGAGAATCCTCTCTACTCTCAGCTGGCAGGCTAGGGATGGTGAGGTCACAATCTCTGCTCCCCATGACATCCTCAATGTTATGTCTAGGTCACAGGACCCCCACCAAGGAGACCACCGAGAGTCAGACTCTACAGCTGTTTTATTTAAATGGGCTGCAGCTCAGGCCTTGTCCTACACTCTGACACAGTGGAGCCCAGGAGGAGAGCCCCGAGCTAAGTATTTACAGGTCTTATGAAGGCACACAACTAGGTGCTTTAGCACCACGTGTTGCTCTGCTCTGAAACAAGCAACAAATGGTCACTGCCTCAAGTACTTTAACCTTCACTCAACTCTGGGGGTCACACTAGAGAGAGTCAGAGGAGAATCAACAGCAGCCGCATAAAAGCAATCAAGGCATGATGTTCATCGCAGGAGACCATCTGGCTTGGGAACTCTGCTTGTGATACTTTGAATGTCATTGATTTTTGGCTGAAACAGTCTGTGTAGTTTGACCCATAATCCCAGGCGTTAGTGGAAATTGCCAGCTTCAAGAAAAAACCCTGGAAAAGGTGACATTTCAGTTATCCCAATCAAACTTAAAGGGTTCCAAAATTAGTGGTCCCCTTTCTTTCCAGACAGCCCACAGTAGTTTACAGAAACACATTCAGCAAGCCTTAGCTAACTGCCATCGCCTGATACCGAGCAGGCTCCAGCAGGGGGAAATGCATTTGTCTACCACTGCCCAGCTGGAAACAGCACAGGCAGGACACAGATTAAAGTCTTCAGGACTCCAGGGAGGACGTCCCACCAGTGCACTCCCCCAGGAGGGAATTCACGCCACCAGTGGGGTGCCAGAGCCCCCTGCCCAGATGCCCATGGTCACCGTCAATGCCCTGGGTAAAGATGCCCTCTCATCCTCGGTAGTGGTGAACCATCTGCAATGTCACACCGTTCACCATTTCCCAGACCCTCCTAGCTTCACAACCCCTGCCCTACTCCCCCCCTCCATCTCATTCCCTAATTACATTTGGCAGACACATTCCCAACCCTTGAATTAGCTCCAACTATACAAACAAGAGCAGACTCTCTGGCTGGAAGAGTGCGGCTGTGGTCACACTCATCTCACAAGCCTTCAGGCTTAAGACAGAACGTGTCCACTTTGGTCTGTGGGTCACACAGGCCTCCTAGGGGATACCCACGCAGGCCCAGCAGCTACTGTGGGCTATAGAAAAGGGGAAGAGAGAGGTGGAAAGGAACATCTACTGAAATCTTCCGCAAAGGAGCCATGAAACAGTGAAGGTGAAAACAAAAATTATGGCTCGTATCATACCTGGCATTGATGAAAAAAGAACAGCAAATACACACACACACACACACACACACACACACACACACACACACACACACACACACACACACAAATCCAGAACAGTAACTGTAGACTCATCCATGCAGCGCCTGCAATTTGCCAACTGATCACTCACCTGAGCACAGTCAGGCTCTCTCTCTCTCTCTCTCTCTCTCTCTCTCTCTCTCTCTCTCTTCATGCACACACACACACACACATATACATAGACTCAGAATAGTGCCCCTCCTGAGTTTGTTGGTTCCTCATCTGGGACAATGTATAAGCTGGAGCACGGGAGTTTCCTTGTCAGAACCAGGGGCTCAACCCAAGGAAGCACCGCTCTAATAATGCTGAACCACCCTGCCTCTACCTATCTCCAGGGCCAGACACTTTCCCTTGGGAATAACCAGCCTTGACTCCCCATTCACCAGAACCCTAGGCCAGGACTCTGGGTGAAGAAGTCCTAAGACAGGTTGCTCTTCAGAGCCTGGACTCAAAATAAGCAGGAGGTCATGGTGCCCCCAGAGAAGTGTCTGACCCGGGGTGGGGGCAGTGTTGGGGAAATGGATGGGGTCCTAAAGGCTACATACATGGATGAACTTTCTACTTCCAGCCTAGATGCTTCTGGGTGACTTGGTCAATTCTTGGGGAGGATGAGGAAACCAGATGGACCTGGAGCACCAGCAGATGGTGGCAGAGCTGGGAAATGTGATCACCCTGTGAGAGATGTTGACAGCTGGAGTGGAGGGGAACAGGCAGGATGTATGTGTGTTTGAGGGGCGTGTTCTTCCCAGACATTCACCTTCTATCTGACCCCTAGTGCCCTCACCTCCTTAGTGGGCTCTTCTGGGACTCTCCTCAGGGGAAAGGGTGACCGAGCACAAAAGACAAGTGGTCACACAGAAGCGGGGGCTATCTTCTGCATCCAACACTCCCCACCCCCAGAAAAAAGGAAAAATCCCACGAAGGCAGGTGTGGAGGTGCTGCTCCCCACCTCTGACTAAAGCCACCAGGTTCCCCCAAAGGAGAGGAAGGGTGCAGATGCAAAGCTCTGTGGCTCCCACTGCTCTAGGCAAGGGGTTAAGTGGCACCTCCTCTTCACCCATCCCAGCATCTGCCCTTTTCCTGGGACACTGGCCACTAGGGATGGGGGTAGGATCCCAGGATCAACATCCACTCCCCCATCCCCACTCCTGGGGCACATTTGTGGCAGTCAGATCTGGCCTGCCTGGTGCTGGGGAGGGGTGTTTGTGACACAAGAAGGGAGGCAGGAGTCAGGGGTCTGATTCCGTGGGGGTGGGGGCTAGGTGGAGGTTGTGAGGTGCAGACCCGAGGGCCTTCCACTGGGGACTGAGACCCGTCAGGGCAGCAAGGAGGCCAGGGGTGCACCATCGCTGGATGACTCCAACAGGCGCTACGGGTCCAAGCTGGCAGCAACCTGTTTCAAACGTGGTGCCATGGGGAGGGCAAGAGAAGGGGCCGGGGCAGGGGCGGGCAGGTGGCAGGGCTGAGCTTGCCCCCTCCACAGCTGAGCTCCTGGTGCAGGGGCCTTGGACTCAGGGTCTACCTGGCCTCTGAGCCTCCCTGGGGCTGTGAGAGGTATGTGCCTGCTGTGCTGGCTTGGTGTCCTCTCTGCTCCTGGCCCAGACCTGTGCTCCTACAGAAGTGGAGGCCAGTCATGATGCTGCCACCCCTGGTGCATGTGCCTGCTCTTCTCTGTTCTCTCTCTGCCCCCACTTCTCACCCAGGCTGCCCAGCCCCTGCTGCGCAAGTATGCCAGCTCCCGTGTGCCCCTGGCTGCAGCAAATATGTGCCCCTTCAGCCATGCCCTGTCCTCCCCTCAGTCACTCCCCCTCCCCACCTCAGCCATTCCCCCTCCCCTGGCTTTGTGCTGCCCTGACTCTGCCCTAAGGCTACCAGGCTATGGCAGAAGCAGCCTCACCTCAGCTCAGGGTTTCCCCCAATCCCCAGCAGCTGCCTGGGGGAACTGAAGAATCCCCTCAGACAAACCACTGGGGGAGACTCTTCTCCATCTACCCCACACACCAAGCAAGTGCAAGGTAACATTCCTTGTGTGTGTGTGTGTGTGTGTGTGTGTGTGTGTGTGTGTGTGTGTGTGTGTGTGTGTGTGAGATTGTCCTCTCAAGGACTCAGAATATTGAATCTTTTGGGATAACATCACACAGCACACTTTTAAAAAAAAGCACAAGGGATCCTGTGTAATGGATTCAGCACAATGTGCCTTTTGAAGGAATCAGCACATAGCAACTTTTGGGATCCTCATGGTAATTTAATTACCAATAAGATTAGACAGGCCATTTTGACATCAGTAAACTTAAATATCATAATATTATGACATTGTCTGTCATAGTGACAATATAGACATATTGCAAATTCCTATTCTGTGATTTCATTCTATTACAAGCTAGCAATATTGGTGGATATCAGAAATCCATTGTGACCTCAAAGCCATTGTGACATGAAAATCCCTTTGTGACATCACAGTGCCGTTGTGATATCATTAACCTGTTCTGACATCACAAACCTGTCCTGTCCATTGTGACCTCATCACCAATGTGCCAGCACAAAGCCATTGTGATATCACATTGCTATTGTGATATTACAATCACCTTGATGCCTCTGAAACCCATTATGACATCTTTAGCACCTTTGAAAAAACACATGGCCTTTGTGACATCACAGTCCCTTTGTGTATCCATATCCTCATTGTGAAATATCAATTGAGATCAGATATGCTATTGTGATATCACAAAGCATTTACAATATAATCATTGATGTGACATCACATTGTCATTATGACAACATCAGGTCATTGTGACATCAAAAATCTGTAATGACATCATACCACTGACACCACATTGTCATTGTGACAACATATATACATTATGAAGGCCTATTAGGTGATTTCGTTGTATTTCAAATGTGGGTTCAGCCGGGCACTGATGGCTCACACTTTAATCCTAGCTACTCAGGAGGCTGAGATCTGAGGATCACGGTTCTAAGCCAGCCCGGGCAGGAGAGACCGTGAGACTCCTATCTCCAATAAACCACCAGAAAACCAGAAGTGGCGCTGTATCTCAAGTGGTAGAGCACTCGCCTTGAGCTGAAGAGCTGAGGGACAGCGCCCAGGCCCAGAGTCCTAGCAAAAAAGAGTGAACCTCAAATGTGGGTTCATATCAAAAACACATTTTGACTTCATAACCATTGTGACTTGACAATTCTTTTGTGATATAATATTGCCATTGTGATATCTCTAAACAACTGTGACAACTCAAACATGTCCTATCCTAAGTTTTGTGACATGTTGCCACTGTGTTAGGCCCATTGAGAGCTCAATCTATTTTCAACTTCATATTATTTCAGGTATGACATTAAATATTATAAAAATACTGTGAAATTATGAATATTGTGACATCACACTGCTAGATGTAATGACCATTGTGTCACATTGTCACATCACAAATCTGTTCTGACTTCATCACATTTGTGCCAACAAATGCCTTTGGAATCCTCACAATCCCATTCTAAACTCATGTACTCATTATGAGTTAGTGACAATTGAGGTCTGGAATGCCATTTTCTCATCACCAAACTACTGCGACATCACAAAACTATTTTGAACTCATCACTATTATGGCATCACCAACTAATTGTGATATAACAACACTCTTATGACATTATAATTTGACATCATATTGCAATTGTTATATTACTGAACCCTCATGCTTTCACAAACCTATTATGATCTCATCACATCTTAGAAAATTATGGCCTTTGAGACATCAAGCTCCTTCCGTGAACTCGTAGCATTGTGAACTTGTAGCAATTGAAAATTGAAATAAGGGCTGGGAAGGTGGCTCAGTGGTAGATCGCTTGCCTTGCATGCTCGAGGCTCTGAGTTCGATTCCTCAGCACCACATAAACAAAAAAAGAAAAAAGCCGGAAGTGGCGCTGTGGCTCAAGTGGTAGAGTGCTAGCCTTGAGCTGAAGAGCTGAGGGACAGCGCCCAGGCCCAGAGTTCAGACCCCACGACCGGACCCAAAAAAAAAAAAATGACATGAAAATTGAAATAAGATGTGATATTGCAAACTAGTTTTGACATCACTAACCCATTTTTATATCATGAACACTTTGACAACCAGAACCTGTTAGGAACGTTAGCACTTTTGACAAAAACACATGGCCTTGTTTCATCCCAGTTCATTTGTTTATGTCATTGTGATTTCATCCTCATATCCTCACTATAAACTAATGGCAATTAAGATCTGACATGCCATTGTGACATCATAACCAGTGTGACATCAGACTGTCATTATAACACCATCAGCTCATTGTAACATCACCAAGCTATAGTGACATCATAGCATTATGACATCGCATTGCCATTTTGCTTACATAGACACATTGTGAACGTATATCTTGTGATTTCATTCTATTTCAAATGTGGCATATCAGTTGATATGAGAAACACATTGTGACCTCATAACCATTGTAAGATAATAAACCCTGTGTGACATAATAACCAGTGTGACATTATATTGTTTTTATGACATTTTTAGCTTACGGTGGCATCACAAAATAATGACAGTATAGCATTTGCCATTGTCATTGTGACATCATTGTCACATTATGAGTGCCAAATCTGTGATTCATTGTATTTGAAATGTGGTATGTGGATTGATATCAGAAACTCATGGTGATGTCATAACCATTGTCATATCAAAATCCCTTTTTGACATAAATTTGGCAATGTGACATCACACTGGCAATGTGATGCTAGTAAGGCATCGTTATATCACAATGGTCATGAACTCACAATGGATTTCTGGTATCAACTGACATGCCACATTAGAAATAGAATCAAATAACATAATAAGCAAACACAAGGTGTCTCTATAACATCAGAATGACAATGTGATGTTACAATGCTATGATGTCATTGTAGTTTTACATGTCAAAATAAGCTGATGGTGTCATAATGGCAACATGATGTCACAATTATGATTATGTCAGACAGGATTTGTTATGTTTCAATGGTATATCTGATGTCAATTTTCATTAGTTCCCCATGAGGATATGGATAAAAAAAGGTTCTGTGATGTCTCAGAGGCCATGTGTGTTTTCAAAGGTGGTAAGAGATCATAATAGGTTTGGGATGGCACAATGTGATCCATAATGTCACAATGGAAATGAGATATGCCATTGGGTTTTTGATGTCACAGTGGTGATGAGGTCATAATGGTTTTGCAATGTTACAGTTTGTAATATCAGAATGATATATCAAATTTCAATGACTCATAATTCAATATGAGGATACCAGGTGATAGAAGAAGCTCCATAGTATGAGGTCATACTATGTGAAAACCCAATGGGACAGTGATTTCACAATGACAATATGATATCTCACCATCATGTTATAAGAATGTTTTGATGTCACAATTGGTGACACAATATTGATGAGGAGATTGCAATAGATTTGAGATGTCCCAAGGGGTTGGTGATGGCACAATGGCATGTGGGATCTCAATTGTCCTTAACACACCATGAGTATATGAGTTTGGGAAAGGATTCTGATGTCAGCAAAGCATATGTAGTCAAAAAGGTGAAGAACTAACAGGTCTGAGATGTCACAAAGTGACACAATGGTTATGATGTCCAGCGGTGTGATATCATGATGTTACACTGGATTTTAGATATCTCATGTCATATCTGAAATACGAGGTCGAACTCACTACTATATCACAATGGCATGTCACAAAATTATGAGAACAGGAGAGGTATTTGATGTCACAGTGGGTTAGTGACATAACAAAGGCAATGTGCTGTGACAAAGAGATTTAGATGTCACAAAGCTTATGAGTTCACAATGGTTTCCTGATATCAAGGCAGATGGCACATTTGAGATAGAATGAAATCAAAGAATAGGCATTCAAAATGGGTCTATGACATGAAAATGACAATGTGATCTCAAGGCAGCAATGTTTGACAGTATATGTACTCATTACCTTGCTCATGTAACTGTAATCCTTCTGTACACTGTATTTACAATAAAAAAACTCACAGAAGAAAAAAATAAAAATATGGTATGGTGTCATTGGGGTTTGGTGATGTCACAATGAATGGTGGTGTCATGATGACAATGTGATTTCACAGTCATAATTATTGCACAAAGCATTTGTGATTATACAATGCTACGAGTGATAACAATTTTCATTACTTCATTATGAAGTTATGAGTACACAAAGGGTCTGTGATGCCACAGAGGTCATGGGTTTTTTTCTTTTTTTATGTTTTTTTCATTGTGAAAATACTGTACAGAGGGGTTAAAATTACATGGGCAAGATAATGAGTACATTTCTTATCAAGCATTGTAGCCTCTTCCTTTGTTTCCCCTTCCCATCGTCCTCCTGCCCCCCCACCCAATCCTCCCCACTCCCACTCCCCCCCTCACACGAAAGTTGTAAAATTCATTTTCGACATAACAACTTGTACATCTCAAGAGTTCACAATAGCTTTGTGATGTCACAATGTGATTGTGAAGGCACAGTAGCAATGTGATATCACAATGGTTTTGTGATGTCACAGTAGTGAGAAGGTCACAATGAGTGTGTGATGTTACTATGAGTTTGTAATATCACAATGACATGTCCAATTTGAATTTCTACTAGTTCACAATGAGGATACAATTTCAAAGAAATAATCTTAAGCTCCCAAGACCATGAGTTTTTAGTTATAACTTGTGCGATATGCTGCCATTAGGATATTTTAGGCCTTTAGTAAGCTTATAATCTGTTTTCAAACTCATAATAATCCAGGTATGAAATATGATATCAGAAATTGACTCTGACAGGAACATTGTGACATCACATTGATAGACATCAAGACCATGGTGTCACATTGTGAACTCACAAATTTGTTAGGGCTTCATCACATTTGTGCCAACACATGACTTTGGAGACAACACAGTCCCTTTGTGAACTCATATCTTCATTGTGAATTAATGACATTTGAGATCCTGCATGCCATTGTGACATTTCCAACCAATTGTGACAGCAGAAACCTATTATAGTAGAAACACATTGTGATCTCATAGCCATTGTGGTGGCAAAATCCCTTCATGAACGCACATTTCCATAGTGATATCACTAACCCAATGTGAAATTCCAATCCTCTCATATCCAACCCAGGTATTAAATGTGATGACCGAATCCAGTGTGACATCTTGATCATGGTGACATCACACTGATAGATGTTATGAGCATTTTGTCACATTCTGACAACACACACCTGTTAGGACTTCATCACTTTTGTGACAATGCATGCCTTTTGAGACATCAGAGTCCCTTTGTGAGCTTATATACTCATTGTGGGTTAATGACAATTGAAATCACATGTGTCATTTTGATATCACCAACCCATGGTGACATCACACACCTATTGTAAACTCATCACGTGTGGCATCACCAATTGTGATATCAAGACATTATTAAGTCATCATATTGCAACATCATATTGCCATTGTGATGTCACTGTTCCACTGTGTTTTCCAAAACCTACTGTGTCTTCACAGCATTTTAGAAAATTCATAGCCTTTTATACTTCAGTCTTCTTCTATGAACTCATATCCTCATTGTGAAATAGTAGCAACTGAAATTGGACATGTGATTATGAGATGTGACTTCACAAAATTATTTGATTTCATCACCAATGTGACATCAAAAACCCATTGTGAATTTCATTGCCATTTGACATCACTATCACATTGTGACATCCCAAACCTATTAGGACCTCTTAGCACCTTTGAAAAAACACATGGGCTTTGTGACATCACAGTCCCTTTGTGTAACTATCCCCTCATTATGAACTGACAATTGATATCAAACATGCTATTGTAACATCACGAATCCTTTGTGACATCATCAGTGTGACATAGTATTGTCATTATGGAAGCATCAACTACTTTTGACATCACAAATCTACAATAACAAAATAGCATTATG
>NW_024872217.1:0-30072 GCF_019054845.1 Dipodomys spectabilis
TATTTGCTCATTGTCATCCAACAACCTTACTTTGCTATATTTATGCATGCACATGCATGAACATATAGGCACATGTGTGAATGATCATTCTCATAATACCTAGATAGTACATAAACATGTTATCACAAAATCTAGATAATTCAAAGTACAATTCATTTAGAAATAATGGTTAGTATGCTGACAAATTATGTGATTATGACTTGAATTATTGTACCTTGTACTCAAATACTATAAGAAGAAAAGATAATGTGTCTGATAGATATTTCCTATTCAATTGTTCTTTAGTAGAACATAAAATTTATTTGCAAACTATTAGAAATTTGTTACTTTTATCCTTCTAGGCACTGGTGGCTGACATCTATAATCATAGATACTCAAGAGATTGAGAGCTCACAAAGAAGTTCTAAGCCAGCCCAGGCAGACAAATCCAAGTGACTCTTCTTTCCAAGTAATAAACAAAATTCAGGAGTGGAGTCCTGACTTAACTGGTGTAGCATAAGTTGGGAGTGGTAAAATACAAGTGAGACTGGAATCCTGAGTTCAAGTCCAGTAATAATTTTTATGACTATCATACCTAACAACCATTATTTACATAAATGTATAGACTAGTTTATTAATTTTTATGTCCAAGATCAGGACTGTCATTGGCTGGAGCTTTAATAATTGAGCCACCTCTCTAAAGCCTAGTGTATTAATTTTGGTAAACATTTTAAAAGATGTTTTGTTGTCTGTGCATTGATTGGAAAAGAAATTTTCTGTGTTTTCAACCTTTTAAAATCTTTCAGGGCAATTAAACCCACCAAACCCCAGAAATCTCACCAAAACATGGAGTGCTTTATTTGCATATCCAAATTTCCAATCATGTACCTAGTAATATGCAAATAAGCCTTACTTCCTCTTGAATAAGAATTTGATGGCTGCAATCCTTCACCCCAAATTATGAACCTTTTGATTTTTGTATTTTTGAATAAGATTTTTTTATTCTCATGTGTCAATACTCTAATGTTTTGCACTAATTTCCTATTGGACAATTTCATTTATGAAGTGTGTGGCTAAGGATTACTGTTTTATCCTAACTTGACATAATGTGGCAAAATTATAATGACATACAAAACACACATACTGAAAAGCTCATTAGGGCTGGGTAATTATAGCTACTTAAGGGCTGAGGTCTGCAGGGTGGTGATTTAAATGCAACTAAACAGAAATCCTCCAAAAAGCGACAAAATATCATCTAATATAATCTACTACATGCTGAATATATTTGTCTATGTGAACACAAATGTTATCCTTTATACTCTTTTAATAAGTAATAGTATTCCCATTAAAAAATAATGCTTGCCAAAGAGAATTAAGTTCCCCATTAAATCAGTGTATAAATAAATGACAGACCAGAAAGTCATCAGATTTGAGACCCATTGTTGGCATTTCAAAGCACAAAACTATTCAGTGGACTTTATGGTTCCATTAATGTAGTTGGATACTGAGTTTGAAATATTTCGATGGATGCTCTTTTCCTCCCATTAATAATCAAAATGGCTGTACAGCACTTTCAATTAGTAACCAGAGGATTTCACTCCGTGCTGTGAGGTCCATTCATTGCTTAGTCACTTTTGTAATTTAAAAATATTTTAACTTTGTAGTCATATTATTGGAATATATGGAATTGACCTGTAATGAATAAATATATATCTCTATAAATAACAATGTTGATTTTGTATTTTTTAAAGCTTGAGTGAATGCATTTCAAAAATGTATGGATGACAATGAAATGGCTCAATTGTAGATGGAGATTTAAAAGTCTTATAATAATAAAATACTCAGATAAATGTGACATTGAGAGAAATATTGTGGATTCCAGAACAACAGCACATAAGTTACAGCAGAGATGTGTCTTGGGAAACCATAGCAGATTCATATACAATGAATTTATTGACTGCAAAAATAAACAAAAAGGGATAATGGCATAAAAATACTTTTTATATGTTATGCAGTTGACTAATTCTGTTGGATTCAATGAATATTTCTAGGAGACTAATTAGTTGTTTTGCTTTGTTGTGGTGTCTGCCAGTATTGAGACTTGAATTCAGGAACTCATGTTGTATATTGTCACTCATGCAGGTGCACTACCTCGAGTTACAAATTTTCAGCTCTTTGGTAAGAATATTTCTTGGATTTTTCTACTCAGACTGGCTTCAAACCAAGATCCTAAAATCTGAGCCTCCTCAGTATCCAGGCTTAGAGGCAGCATGAGCCCTTGACACCTGGCTTTGGAATTTAAAAAATTAAAATAGAAATAAGGTTTTGCATTCATTGTTTGCACTCATTGGATTCATAGTGACAATATCCTACTTGAATTCAGTTCAACCAGTATGTAGTACATATTAACCTGAAAAATGTGAGTAATTCAAAGCCAGGAAAAAATTATTTAAGGACATAAAACTTTTGCTAATTTCATACTGTAAAGAGACAGAAATACTGCAAGCACTATGATTTAATAAGCTATGCTATACACTGGGATTGCTAACTGATGAATCATGTGAGGATCACAAACCAACTGGTAGGTGTAGATAGACTTCCTGGATAGAATTCATTTTCCAGAAATGAGAGACCAGATGCAGGAAATATATTGTTTAAACAAGACAGAGAAATTTTACTTTTATGAAATTATATTGAATTTTTTCTGGCATTTTGTACAAATTATTAACTTATAGTTGAGGAATTTAGTACTGGAACATTATAAGAAATGTCTATTAGAAGATTCTATTAGAGAAATGCTATTGTGAGTCTGTGGGCATCAGCTTATAGTCACTTTTGTTTCAGAAGACCTATTAAATTAAATTTTGAATGATTTAACTAAAGGCAAGCAATACTTTATATAGCTCAACTGGAACACAAATGCTCACTTAAGCTGAATTTTTGGATGACCTGTATAACTCCTTGCTAGAATAAACAATTGTTACTGGGTTAGTGAAGAGAAACACTATATATTTCTGGCATACTAATAAAGATAAGACATTTTTTATTGTATGTAAGTAGTTGTACAAAAGCAGTTCAACTCAACATGTCAGTCTATGAGTATAATACATCTTGATTAATGTCACTCCTTCCATCATTCCCACTCCCATCTCTCCCAAATCTACCCACTAATCAGATTATATGATTTCGTTTTCATATATGTGCATTGAATATAATGACTATATCCATTCACCCTTCCTCTTTCCACTTATCTGCCACTGCCTTTGACTAATTCCTCCAGACACCCTACAAAACTGGTTTCTAGGCTTTCTGGTTTTCATTTTGTGAAACTGTTTGCTAGTCTTCCAAGCAGTTACATCACTACATTCCTCCCCAAGGATTCTTTGCTTTATTCAATTTGTTTGGGTTTATGTTACATGACTCCTACATGTTTTTGAATATGTTTATAAGTTAGTTGATAAACACATGAGAAAAAGCATTCGCTCCTTGGCTGTCTGAGCTGGTTTTACTTTGCTTAACATGATGTTTTTCAGATTCAATCATTTCTTTCCAATAGATGACAAAATTCCATTGAAACAATGCACCACAGTTTTTTGCTTCCATTCATCCATTTAAAGACATTTGTGCTATTTGCATAACTTGGCTATAGTGAATAATGAGCAATGAATATGGTTGTATGTAGCTTGGCTGTGTACTGGCTTGTAATATTCTGGGTAGATGACCAAGAGTAGTATAGCTGGATTGTAGGGGGAGCCCATGTTTCTTTCTTTTTCTTTTTTTTTTTTTTTTGAAGAATCTCCAAAAGTGCTTTCCAAAGTGGTTTTGCTAATTTACATTCTTCTCAACAGTGTATTAGTCTTCAAGCTCTCACATGGCCTTTCAATCAAAGCCACCAAAGCCACACTTCCTCTTCCATCTTAGTTAATTATAACTAAGAGACCCATGCATATTTTGCCTGACTTTGAACCTATTTCCTCAGATCTCAGCCTTCTGAATAGCTATAATTATAGGAATCAACCCCAGCACCTGACTAATATCCATTTATTTTCACCATAGTTCTCAATATTTATTAAATACACATACATCATATGACTGTAGAAAAATCTATTTTCAAAATAACAGCAGTATCTACAGTGTAATTTAAAATTTTATAAACCAAATGCTAACCATATGTTCTATAAACAATAAACAGTTACAAAGTGAAGAAATATTACTTTAAACAATTTACTTAATTCTTTCATTTTTACAAGAAAATACACTATATCTTCTTAAGTTGTTCGTTAACATAATACATCATTGCAAATGTTTATTCAGAAATGACTTATCCTAGTCAACATTATTGATACTGCTTAAATTAATTGGACATGCTTTCCTGTATGATGAGATTGCATGTTTTAAATATATTAGATGTCAAACAAAAGACAAACTGAAGATTGGAAAAATTTAAGTAACCATAATAAATTTTGTGAATATTATTGGGAAACCAGAATGTGCCTTACATACTAGTTTTTAGCTCTTATTTTGGAAGAAGAAATCCTGTAGCTGAGTGACTCTATGATAAATGGAATCTGTTTGTCAGTGGAGAACCAAAGCTTCTGGTTGAAATATATGAAGGAGACAATAATCAAAGGAAAAATTAAAAGAGAACTTTTTAGAATATGAGGATGTAAGTAAAGTCGATACTTTAAATAAACACATCCTCTAATATTTTGAAATTTTATTTATTTCGACATCTTTTACTAGCATAGATGAATAGTTAAATGTAATATAATTGTCAGGATTCTGCAGGTGAATGTGGATATTGTGGTTTGAACAAATTAATAAAAGTTATCATCTATTCTCTTCATTTTAAACATTAACACTGTAGATATTCCACCATCTAAAATAGAATATGCTCAAAGTACATCTAAACTAAGTTTGCTTGTCAAATTAGTATCTAAGAGAAATCTAACAGCAATCTCATTAAGGAGATCATTTAGGACATGATTAAGAAATGTGTTAAGAATGGAGCTGGAATGTAGTTCAGTGGCAAAGTGTTTGCCTAGCAAGGGCAATGTCCTGGGTTCAATCCCCAGTACCAAAAAAGAAAAAGCCAAAAAATATATAGCTAGCCAGGTGCTGGTGGCTCATTCCTGTAATCCTAACTCTTCAGGAGGCTGAGATATGAGAATTCAATTCAAAGCCAGACCACACAAGAAAAGTCCAGGAGACTCATAATTCCAATTAACCACCAGAATCAGAGCTGTGGCTCAAAGTCATAGAGATGTAGCCTTGAGCAAAATTGGTCAGGGACAGTGCCCAGTCCTGAGTTCAAGCCCCACAACCAAAAGAAAAAAAAGTTTGGAGAATATTCTTCATAAAGCAACTCACTCAAAGTGTAGCTCTACACACTGTATGTTTACTTGTACATCACATACATTGATCTGCATTAACTTCAGAAACAAAGATTGAGAATTTGATTAAAGTATAAAGATTATTGGTATTCAAACCTGCTCTTTGCAGTTTGACCATTGACAGCTGGTTCCCTTGGCTTTGCTTCTAATTTAAGCTATTCAGGAGTCTGAAATCCATACAATCATAGTTCAAACCAGTCTTGAGAGGAAAGTCCATGATACTCTGTCACCAAAAGAACCAACAAAAAAAGCCAGGCTGGCGTGTGATTTAAGTGGTAAGGTACAATGTACAAATAAGCCAAGACATTAAGAAGCATTGAGCTCAAACATCAATATAAATAACACTCCCCCCACATGTAATACTAATAGTAATAATTAATATATGACACTGACATGCTGTAGTACTGGGTCCTTACACTTATATCCAGTGTCCCTGCTGATTAACAGTCTCCAGTACAGTCTTATCCCAAGCACCTCAACATAGATAAATAAACAAAAAATAAATAAACAAAACTCCAGTACTTAATATAAATCTAACAGGTTGATTTTCTAAGAGATTATATATTCCAGAAGCAATATATCCACAGCAAAATAGTACATTGTAACACTCAGGCAAAAATTATGGGAAAACAATGCAACAAGAGCCGAATGAATTATGAGGATAAGCTATAAAACACAAACAATTGAATGTGCACAAAAACAACAGAGAGGGTGATTAAAGGTGAGAATCACAGGGAAAACATCTGAAAAGTTTTCAAATTTGGTCAGAGACGTTAAGTCTCACCTGGAAAAACTAACTACAAATACCATAAAATAAAATATATTAAAGCTATAGTTTGTTTTTCATAATCTAATCACTAATTTGCAAAGACAAATAGGGCATCCTAAAATGGTCAGTTTGAGGTGCACATTTATTTCAAAGGATAAAGACCATAACATCTCAAAGCACTTTTTAGACAGGTTGAAAACAGAGGAAAGACAATGGCTACAATTCTAACCTTCTATTACCATCCTTAAAACTAAAATACATATACATATCAGGAAAAACATAGAGAAACCATCAGTAGCCAAATGTTAGTAAAAGTAGTTAAGGAGACAGGAGCAAAGTTGTCCAAGCAGAAAACAGAGAAGGGAAGAAAAAACACGTAAGAAATTAAATTTAAAGGAAAATTAATTGTAAAAATTAATGATCACAATGTGTATGGAAACTTAAAATATATTTAAAGTTTTAAGACATCGACACAAGTTCCAAAACTCGAGACAATAAAATAGAACTATTAAATGAAGCAAGTATGCTTCTAAATAAATTGCTAAAATTTATACATGTTGCTAATTGACACTATTTATTGTGACTTGGCAAGTGTCTTCCTGAAAAAAAATGCTGGAAGAAAAAACATAATTTTAATGTAATGTTATATTTAGCTATTCAGAAATTATATAGGGATTTTTAATTATGGTCTCAAATCAATGGGAAATATCATATATCAGAATGGATAGATATTCTAAGATAATGTGTCCACATCTATGTGAATGTGTTTTTATTGTATAGTTCTGCGTTTTTTCAGCAAAGACAAATGTCTTTAATCATAAACACATTTTATTAGTGCTGTCTAGTAGAATGCATGAAAATTTAATTTGAAATGATTTATGTTTCTCAAGCAGCCTTCACAATGGCTTGTCCCTCTTTAGTCACAGCAGGGTATACTTATGAACCTGTATATTTTATAGTCAGAGAGCTTTACATGAATTTTTAAAAGGCCAATAGTCTGGTAAAGTCTATGTATCTAATTGAACATTCTCTGCACTATTTTAGCATATTTATTTCTGCTTTATTTTAGAGTTCTCTAAGATTCCAATTTTTATAAACCAAGAATTGAGTTATTTTCTCTTACAATTATAACTAAAGAATCAAAGCCTTTGTCAATAGACTTATTTCCAATGTGAAAAATGAATCATAATAATTAATTCGCTTTGAAGCATATAGATTGTGTAACTTAAGCTACACACATTAGAATCCATACCACATTTCTTCCATAGTTATTTGCATTTAACAATGAGATGACTCTGTTTTCAATATGGAGACAATTATATTCTCTGAACAATCATTGTACAACTTGACCCTATTGTACAACTGTGCATCTTAAAATGAAACATTTCTAAAACCTAAAACATTTCTTATTTACTTTGCGTTTTGAAACTTTTATAGATATTCATATTTTAAACATATTTATGTAATTTTTTTGTGTGTGGATGAGTGACAGATTTGATAGTCGAATGGTTAATACAAGACAACCAAGGAATAACATAATTAGTTGAGATACGCAGTTGTTAAATCTATGTCTCCTAGGCTGCTACAGAAACGTGATCCAGTTTCCATAATGATTTATGACATGAGTGAGTGAGTGATCTGTCAGATGAACAAATACAGGTTCAAAACAAATACAGGTTCCTAAACCTAAACTTAGTTTGAATATAGAACGTGATTATTTCAACTGCACCATGGAGTGCATAAGATTTAGCACAAACATAAGTGAGATTCTGAGAAAAGAAATATGAAGGAAAAAAAAGGAGGAGGCTGCAATGCTTGATAAGAAATGTACTCATTACTTGCCCATGTAATTGTAACCCCTCTGTACAGTATATTCACAAAAAATTAAAATTAAAATTAAAAATTAAAAAAAAAGAAATGCAAGCTTACTAAACTGGTCTTAAATATTTTGAAAGAGCTACATTCTACCTTCAATTTTATAAGGTTTCAAAATTTAAGAAATTAATTACTAAATTAATTACTTAATCAGGTAATTAGTTAGTTAACTAATTGTTTGTTCATGCCAGTAGTAGAGATTCTTGAAGTCAGGGCCTCACCATCTCCTTTGGCATTTTCAATCTATTTGACACTTTACCACTTGAGCCACAGCTCTACTACTATAACTTGGGATTTTGTTGTGGATAAGGGTGAATGGTCCAGGGTTAAATTTCCTGCACAGTGTAAGATGTTTCTGTACATTGGATCTCTCGCTGGTTCCAGAAAGGCTCTCAAACCTACTTTTCCTCTCTGTTAGAAACAGAGAATAAAACAGAAATATACAAACTGGGCACTTGCGGCTTATGCTTGTAATCCTAGCTACTCTGGACGCTGAGATATAAGCATCGTGGTTGGAAGCCTTCCAGTGCAGAAAAGTCCATGTCCATGAGACTCATCTCTTATCTCCCTTTAACCACCAAAACCCAGAAGTGGCACTGTAGTCAATGTAGTAGAGGGCTAGCCTGGAGTGAAAGAGGTCAGAGATAGTAGCGTAGGCCCTGAGATAAAACCCTATGACTGACAGGAAAAGGGTAAATTATAATAGAAAAAAATAGAGCGAGAATTATATACATGCAAACAGAGAAATGGAGAGAGCGAGGAAGACAGCAAGAATGCATGACAATAGCCATTGATTATTAAATATACATAGAAAAATATATATTTACTCATATCTATAAATAACATTTCAGTACCTAATTTTAGATTTTATTCTCTGATCTAGGAAAATGGCTGACTCATAAGTCTCAGTCCTAATAATAAAGAAATAGTGGCAAAAATGAGTTAATTAATTCTGTGAAGACAAATTAAACTTCATTTGTAAGCAAATGTCATGAATCCAGAAATGCATACTACTTCTATCCAACTCACTACTAAATGTTGCCAAGGAAAACAGGTTTACTCAATTTAGCACACTATAGATGTGGTGGTCATGAGTAGTTACTTATCACCAATCCTAGTTTTATTCTTCCATTCTAACAAAATGCTTCAATCAACAAAACCACTTGAATATGGCACATAAAACACATGTTCTGAATTGATCTAGGGCACACAAAAATCACTCTAAATAATAGACAAAAAATAGAAACGACTCTAGAGAAAAAGACTTCATAAATGAATATCTATGAAATCAGTAAAACATATAGTATATGAGAAATAAATTATGATATGGAATAAATGTGGTGTTTAAATTTTGAGGTACAGTGAGGATGAAGTTCAGTAGGAGATGCCATATTCAAGGCAGTTCCCAATGAGTAAGTGAGATCTGAGCAAGGAATTGAAGAATCAAAATTGGTAGCTTGCCTGGGAGTTGATGATAAGTGGTAGAAGTCTACCCTACCAATGACAAGGCCTTGCATGCAAGCTACTACCAAATTGATAGCTAGGATAAGAATATTCTAAAAAGAGCCGGGCGCCGGTGGCTCACGCCTGTAATCCTAGCTACTCAGGAGGCTGAGATCTGAGAATCGCGGTACAAAGCCAGCCTGGGCAGGAAAGACCGTGAGACTCCTATCTCCAATAAACCACCAGAAAACCGGAAGTGGCGCTGTAGCTCAAGTGGTAGAGCACTGGCCTTGAGTTGAAGAGCTGAGGGACAGCGCCCAGGCCCAGAGTTCAAGCCCCATGACTGACCAAAAAAAAAAAAAAACCAAAAAAAAAAATTATATGATATTCTAAAAAGATGGACTGGGGGACAGTGGAGGAGTCAGTATTGATCAGAAAACAACATAGAAGTTAGTTTCTTAAGTCATAAAATACAAGAATGAGAGAAAACATGTCAAAGAAGTACGGATGGTTGTGAAACTCATGTTAAGACCAACTTACCTATAATTCTACATGCATGACAAGCCACAGAATAGTTTTGAGTAGAAGGGAAAAATTAGCAGAATCACAACTTAGAAGTTTCTGTCTGTTGTGTTGAATTTATAAAAGTATGAGAAACAACAAAAAAGAAATTATTCAAGTCTATTGCAATAATTCAAGAAAGAAAGGTTCTGGTTTCAACATAAATATAACACTAAAGGTGATAGAAGTAATTAGACTTAGTGTACAGTTTGAAAAATATTGCCAAGAGGATTTTTTATGGATTAGAAAAGCGGAAAGGTTCCATTGTTTCAAGATTGGACTATTGAAATTCAGAGAGGATGAACTATGATACTCATTTGCAGATCTTAAGGCATTAATAAAATCAAACAGACTGCTTTCTTTCAAAATGTTGGACAAAATATTACGTTTTATTCTTCTTCCTGCCAGTTTTATTTTGGATTACCATTATTTTCAGGTGAACTTAATCTTTAGTGATATATTTTTTAAAAACAAAATACATATAAGAATGAACTGTTTATTTTTTGTCACAAAGAGAAATGAAATATCTATTTTCTGCTCAAATAAACTTAGAATATGAGTTAATATCTGATATATCATTAAGTAAAATTTTCATTTATTTCTTTGCGTTTGGGAAATAATAGCTCTCTTAACAGCAGTTTAATACATCATAAAGACATGTAATAAGTAAAGAGCCAAGCATCATAAAAAGTTTTAAGATGTCCTGAGATTATTTTCTTGACTATATACAATTTGGCCATATGAACATTAGCATGGAATCTAGTCTGATTTTTAAGTAATAGAACTTGTCATGGTGTGGCAACAATGAACTCTTCAATGTCTGTTTCTTAAACCACAGGCAAATAAAAACACAGGCTTTTATTTAAAAATCACCAAGGAATAAAGTTTAAAGTTTTGCAACGAAGATGCTTGTTGTTAATGAAAAGACACATACATAAGTGCCTGTGATTCATGAAGATAGCTGTAAATACAAGACATTGCCAATAAACCTGACAGTGGAAAAACAAAATATACGCAGTGATTGTGATTTTTCTTTAAACTCCTTCCAAAGATAAATGAGAAACAGTGGGAAAAAAGCTACTGGACAATTAATAACATTACTTTTCATCTCTTTGATTTACATTTGTTGCCTCATTTTTTATAATTTCATGGGTTTGTACTTGCCACTCTAATCTTTCCCTCTTGCAATTTTGTGTTGATTTAAAATTGTCTTTTATGTGGCTTATTATTATTATTCTTTTATTATTGAACTAGTTATTTCTTCTTGTTTGCCTAGTATTTTTATTCCTCTACATCATGGCTCTATTTAAGAGTTTTAAAAAGTATGAGGTAAAATTGAAATACGTTTGTAAAAATGAAGGAAAGGCTCTGTAGTAATATATTGAGGCTTAAGCCATGCTAACAGTATCAGAGAGTATCAAGGGTTCATTTTGCTTGTCAACGCTGCTCCTACATTTCTATATAAAGACTCTAAATGAGAGGTCTCTTCCAAGGTCAGGTACTTATAATGTCAGTCAAAAGCATGAGGAGATTTATTAGGTAACAACATGTGTCTATGCACGCATTCTATGCATTTTGCCCTTGTCCAATATAAACACTGAGGAGATGTTTGAAGCTGTGTGTAAACGTGGTCCTAATGAATAATAAATGATGATACACTGTTTGATTTCAAACTGATGGGCTCTTCACATGGCACCATTTTTCTAGAGAGGGCTACCTTTTTTAAATGCATGATGAATTATACAAAACTGGTATTATGTGAATCAATACACACCAAAGAGAAGAATGCAATATAAATATCAACGAACCACAAGAACTCGCATATCTGTGCAAACACAACACACATATGCTCAAAGATAAGTATTTATCTAGATTTATATATTCTTATGAAAGTACATGGTCCAATAAAGGATATGTTTAGCTTGATTAAAATGATTATTTTTATTATAGTTTTTAACTTTGGAATGACTTATTTCAAAACTTTCAAAATTTGAATATCTGAGAGCTGTAATATTTACATGAACTTATTAATGATTTTGAATGTGGGCATTTCATTAGTATAACCAAAATGTTATTTTATGATTTTAAGATGTATACATCCTTATTTAGCTTCTTCCTAGGAAATGTAAAGCAAATTCTTTATAGTATCGATGCTTTTGCTGCACAATATAAACTACAGAGAAATTCAGTATCACTGCATTATTGGTTTTAAGCTATGTTTAGGAGTTAGAATTATTATTACCTCTTATGAAACATAAATTTTATGAAATTCCACTATTATGACATTTTCTTCCAAATTTTCCCACATTTGTTGAAGAGAAATAATAATATATATCTACCTGTCAGCATCTGGAAAATTAAAATATTAACTATATCAAGGTATTATTAATGTCTCCTAGAAAATAGCAAGTGCCTAAAATTCCTGTTTTCTTATAAAATGGATACTTCTTTAATTTATAAATTATAATATATAATAAATTATAATATATAAATTATATAATATAGAAATTTATACTTTATAAATTTAAAAAGTATGTTAAATGGTTCTCACATGAGATAATATTTTCAACATAAATGAAAGAGCAGAAAGCAGTGTGTGTGTTTGTATATGTGTGTGTGTGTGTGTGTGTGTGTGTGTGTGTGTGTGTGTATGTGTGTGTGTGTGTGTGTATGTGTGTTGATCATGGGGCTTGAACTAAGGGCCTGGGATGTTGTCCTTCAGTTATTTATTTATTTATTCTTTCTCAAGTCTAATATTCTGCCACTTGATCCTTTACTCAACTTGAGGCTTTTTGATGGTTACTTGGGAGGTAAGAGTCTCATAGATTGTTTTTTGCCTGTTGACTTTAAATCACAATCTTCTGATCTCAGCATACTTCATTGTAATGATTACGTTGTGATCCACTGGCACCTGGCAATCAATACGTTCACAATTAATTTATATTTACTGTTATATCATGGAAAGGGACACATTAAATTTCAGGAAGGTTAAGAAGAGCTAGTGAATAGATGTTTTTATGTTCACTTTATATTGAATACAGTTGCTAGATATTTTTTAAGTTTTTATTGTTATAAAGGTGATGTACATGGGGGTTACAGTTACATAAGTAAGGTAAAGAGTTCATTTCTTTTTTCTCTATATTTCAACCTGTTGAATTGTTATTCGGATGTTTATATATTTCTGTGTTGCTTAGAAATTTCACATTTAGAAAAAGAACTTGTAACATTCCCATTGACTTTGAAATGTTTAACTTTAAAGAACAATATGCTGATTGCCCAGATTTGATTGTCTAATAATGGCACAACTCAAAACATATTATATCCCGGTAAGCCCCCACATTGAGAGTGTGAGGCTCAGAGTTAAATCCCAGAAATAACAGAAAGCAAAGCAAAACAAAAATAAAACAGCTCACTGTACCTCTAACGTATATAGAATTGTTATGTGTCAATCAAAAACACTTTAAAAGGAAAAGATAATTTGGAAAGAAAAAATATCTAATTTTTATTTTGTTAACAGCCATTATTTTGCAATCTATCCTTAATAGAGAAAAATTTTCTTTGTGAGGTTGTCAGAATCTTAGGCATTGTAAGCCATGATAGAACAGCATTATTGTTTTTTTTTTAATTTTTTTATTTTTTATTTTATTTTATTTTTTTGTGAACATACTGTACAGAGGGGTTACAATTACATGGGCAAGATAATGCGTACATTTCTTATCAAGCATTGCAGCCTCCTCCTTTGTTTACCCCTCACATCCCTTCCCAGCCTCCCCCCACACCCTCCCACCCAATTCTCCCCCCCCCACCAACGTTGTAAAGCTCATTTTCGACATAAAAACTTGTACTTCTCATTGTTGCAACAGGTCCACCTGTATCCTTAAACGACTTGTTTTTCCCCATCTCCTTCACAAGTTATACTGACATCAAATATAATGAAAGCAGGGATTATACTGTGCGGGAGGGACATAAAAAGCAACAAAGAGATAATCTTATAAATGCGTTAGAAACAAATGCATGAAAGAAAAAAAACATTAAAATACATATCTAAGGAGAACAGCATTTTTGTTGAAAGGTCATAGTGGGAAACAAAGATACAAGTGAAGAAAGGCCAAGACTGAGAATGAGGATACACTGTTTTGACTTGGTATATTCTTAAATTTCCTGGTTCTTCTCATATAACTTCTAATTATGATATGACAGTGGTATTTCTACTAATGTGAAAATCATACTAGTATTGTTCTCAGAAGAGATACCAGCAAAATGATAATAAAAATATAGTAAAAATTAATCATTATTGTGGTATATGGATATAAAAAGGAGCAATATATAAATATATGAATATACAATTATAAAATTACATGTATTAATATAATATATATTTATATTGTATTCACATATATATATGTATATACACATATCTAAGTATATATGAGGATACATAGATATACACATATCTGCATGTATATGTGTAAACAATATAAAAATATCCGCTAAGCACAATTTAAAAAGCTAGAAAGAGGAAGGGGAAAATAGGAAGATGTTGGAGATAGTGAACTTAATCAGAATAGATTGTTAATATGTGTAAAATTCTCATATTTATACTCTCAATATAACTAATGCATGATGACTTGAATTATAAAACAGAATTATGTAAAGGGATTACATTTGGTAAAGTTAATATAAATATTGTTTCATATACTTAAATTCTTTTCCTCTTTCCTACACAAATTAGTATCCAGAAAATATTTAAAGGTGAAGACAATGCTTTCTAAAAGTCAAAGTTTAAAATATGGACTTTTAGTTTAATTTAGGGGTTATGGACAAACTTTTACACTTAGTTGTTTTATATATATATATATGTATATATATATATATATGCATATATGTAATTACAGACATTATTCTCTATACATTGCACAAGTATGTATGTATATTTATACATACACTTTTATATATACCTACATACATATATATACATACACTTTTGTGTGTATAGAAGAAGAAACTTGTTCTGCTTTCATTTTTACCTTTACAGTATTTTCTGCCAAATAATTTTATAATCCAAGGGAATTTCAAAAATCCATAATTGTGATTCTTTAACTTTTTCATATTGGGTTTGAACTCAGAGCCATGTTACATGCTCCACTTTAACTGGATGGAGCTTTACCACTTGAGCCACACACCTACTTATATTTTTGCTGATAGTTTTGCAGAGAGGCAGGACATTTCTACCAAAGCTGGCCTCAGTCCTCAGTTCTCCAGATCTTCGCCTCAAGTGTGGTTAGATATTTCAGGTGTGAAACACTGAAAACTAGCTTAAAATTGTTAATGCTCTAATTCAGGCTTACTTTAACGATTAATGGGTTCTTGATATCATACCTGTCATAAATTTCAAATTTGGGTCTTCCTTTTTCAATATTTTTCTTATTGTAATCCATAAGCGTCGAAAGGTCCCTGTTTCTTCCTTAAGTGTGAGCACTTTCCTCACTTCACTTTGTTGAAATGTTTCTTCCATCATTTGATTTCAGATAAAAAGAAATTTAGGCCACAATTGCAACTAGAACTACTCATCCCAGACAAGAGTTTTAAGTGAGTCAATCAAGAATATTGTTAGATTCATACTTAGTTTGATTTGTATAAGTATATTTGACTACCTACCTCTTTAGTCTATGCTGTGTAAATATATTGTTAGCTGTTTGGAAAATAAAGGTAGAGATGTCATGAGTGTAGACAGAGAAAACAAGAAAATAAGGGAGGAAGTGGCACTGTGGTTCAAGTGGTAGAGCACTAGCCTTGAACTGAAGACCCATGATGGACAAAAAAATGAAGAAAGAAAAAAGGAAAAGAAAAGAAATAAGGGAAGGAGACATACAATATATCAACACATTAACCCAGAAAATTAGATGGGTTCCTGTAGTTTATCAAACGCTTTAATATGTAATATTAAAGGCTTTAAATATGTAATATGTAATATTAAAGGTTTTAAATATGTAATTATTACTCATGGAGTGGACTAGGGAATGATGTATTTGATAAGCAGCAGCAAAAATCTACTGAAGACTAATATTTGTTTTAATAAGACCAAGACAGCACAGAATGAGCAATTTCCATTTGTAATGTATTGCTTAGGGAAGAACTCAAAAAGAAATCAGATTTAAATGAGATAAGATTTTATAAAGCAATTACACCAAAGAAAGCAAGAGCAAATCTGGGTGTTTGTGGCTTACACCTTCTATCCTAACTATTCAAGAGGATGAGATCTGAGGATCAATGGTTAGGTTCAAACCATTATCCAAACCATAATCTTCAGAATTCAGGGCCATAGGAGCCCAGCTTTAGAGATTTTTTTATCCACATGTAACGTCCAAGACTTGGGGTTCATTCACAGATACGAGATGTCACCAGTGCTTCCCCAGCCCACACCTTGTTGCAGCTGAGTAGCAGGACAATCATATCCCCTAATAGGGTGCCTCACCATCCCAGAGAATGAAGATTGCAGACTATCCCCCAGAATGCTCCAGTGTCAAAACAAAATAGTCAAAATATGAGCCCAGATAGAATAGACACCCAGAGTTAACGGAGATCTCACCAAGGCAGTTTAGTTCCGTGGCGAAGGGAGCCAAGACACTCTACACAGAGTCAAGCAGGCATGCCAGGCAGGGTGACCCTTGAGCTTTTTATCCTAACACAAGGAGTGTTAATGTGCCTGAGTGAGAGTAGGCCTTGGCCTCACATTGTATAATTGACTCTCAGGGGCTGATTTGAGGAATGTGGGAAAATGGGGTAGGTTCTTTTAACTCCATTGGTAAGGACTCATACCCTTGACACAGCTGTCTGGTTATAAACAACACAGCTGATTGTTACAGTTTGACGTTAAGATGTGAATTATTCCAGTAAATGTGTGCTAACAAATGGTAAGTTGCTGCAAGTTGGAGACACTTTGATTTGACAGAATGGATTGCTTTTTATCAAAATAGCAACAGGAAAAAGCAGTTTACAAATGCTCTATAACTCAAGAACTGTGTGACTTTATTTTACAAAATTTTAGGAGAGTCTATTTCTGGCAATCAAACACCCATAAACAAAAAAGAATACCAGGATTACATGAAATATTATTCTATGCAAACTACTCACAGATTATTTTTTGTATTTTTGTTGTTCTTGTTTGTGAAGCTTGAATTTAGAGCCTGGGCACTATCCCTGGGTTCATGTTGCTCAAGGATGGTGCTATACGACCAAAGTAGTGGTTTTCTGATGGGTTATGGGAGATGAGTGTTTTGGACTTTCCTGTCTGTGCAGTCTTCCAACTGAGATCCTCAGAATTCAGCCTCCTGAGTAGCTAGGATTATTAGGCATGAGCCACCAGTACCCGTCTTATTTTTGTAGTTTCTAACTTATACTCATACCTGCA
Organism: Dipodomys spectabilis; assembly: GCF_019054845.1. Taxonomy (NCBI): domain Eukaryota; kingdom Metazoa; phylum Chordata; class Mammalia; order Rodentia; family Heteromyidae; genus Dipodomys; species Dipodomys spectabilis. The sequence goes on from NW_024872217.1 coordinate 17,432, forward strand.
ACAAAAACATGCATTTTAGTATCAGCTAATTGTGCTTAATCATCCTTTTATTGGGAGTAGGAAATTAATGAAATGTCTGAGCCTGCTCAATATGATATCCACTAGTGAATTATACATAGTTATTGGACATGTAAAAATGTGGTTAGTACACACGACTACTAGAAGAAGATCTTGAAGAAAGCTGAGACAGTTGGCTGCAGTTGGGGCCAGGTAAGACAGAGGAGCACAAACATAATGTGTATTAGAGAAGATCCCTGGCAACTTTCCTGTTCTGATATCAAGACAAAGGCTGGTTCAATCCATTGTTCTCTCTTAGGGGAACATGGTACACTAGGTGTGGGATAGAGCCTTTGGGGATAGAGGGAACAGATTCAGAAGCAGGCTAGTATCTTGCAGTAAGGAGTGAGTGAATTGTGGAACTAGCACAGCCTAGCAGTCTGGAGGAGTGGATGGAAATTATTTGGAGGGTATTTCTGCGATGTAAAAATATGTGGACCAAGTTGTAATATGAGGAAAGAGACTGTAAAATGATGCAGTATCCAGTGTCCCTACTGTCTCTCAATCACTCATCCCCTAAGCTCTGGGGTCTGATCCCTCCATAGTCCCAGGATAAAGGGGATTATGACAGTGGTCTGAGAACAACCACTCAGGATCACTTGGTGATTGTAATTGTGGGATGGAAGACATTGTCTTGAGCAGTTTGAAGTAAAACTGTGGAGGCAACCAACTAGAGCTATTCCTACTTATCAGCCCAAGTGGGCAGGTTAGATGGGGAGGGCAAGCAGGAGCTGGTACTGTCTTGATCCCCAAGTAGGCATGTAGATGTGGGAGGACTATAGGAGCAGGTCTCATGGTGACTACAACCACTGTGTCTGGATCACAATGATCCCACAATTCATACCTGTTTCTAGCTGACCAATAAGATAAAAGAATTGAGGCCACACCCACATTCTGTGCTGCCTAGTACCACTGGCATTTCCCGCTATTGGTTCTTACCTCTAGCAGCAGGTGAAGGAAGCAATTGTGCTGAGTGAATTTCAGAGATCCTGTAGGAAGTGGGTGATTGCAAGAATAGAGGTGATTTCAGAAAGCCTGGGAATATGGTCCCTCCCTTCCCCATCCCAGTGCTGTGATATCTAACCAAACCAGACATACATGCAAAATAAAATTTTCTTTAGGCAAGAAACTACAGAAAGAGTATCTGGAGAGGAATTGTCCTGGTGGACCCACTGAAAGCAACCAAACGAAAACTGAAAACAGAGGTAACCTCAAAACAAACATTACTGGGAACTGTAAATCAACCAAGGGTGAGACCAAAAACCATGCAGACCCAAAATTTCCCTCTGGTTCCTTTTCTGCTATTGTCCCTTCCTCTGACACTAGAATCACTAAAAATATGTCAGAAGTCCTACTTCACCCAAGCGAATAACCAAAAGACAAACAAAGTTAATAAGAGAGCAGGCATAGCTGGAGAGAAAGCTGGAGACCATGAAAGAATTAATGAAAGAATTAAGGCTGGAGAGAGACCATGTTGTGGAGGACTTGAAGGTGGAGAGGCCCATGAGGAGAGACAAAGTTCAACAGATGAACCAACTGAGAGATGAGAAAGAGCAATGGGTGAGATAAGTGTTTGACCTAGAAACCAATATGGTGGAACTTCAAAGGCAGTTGGCAGAGCTGCCCTCCCAGCAGCAGCCTGCAGGACCAACTCAGACCAAGCTACAGCTTCAAGCCAAGACCTATTAGTTGCAGAAGTAGCAACAGAAATGGGAGAAACTGTTACATTCAAAGGCAGGAAAACTAGAGCCTAAGTCTCCAGAATCTGAAGCAGCATGGGTGGCTGTGGTAACTGGAGCAGCAGGGAAAGACCTGGGATCTGCATGAGCTCTTCAAGACAATGGAAAGAGTACATATACAAGAAGCCATGAGATGCACAATTTTGCATAACCTAGAGATCAAAAAGCAGCTGGGGGTCAGCTGCAGGATGCCTTCCACAGGCAAAGAAAGAGAAGGAGGTGCTCTCTAGTGTGCTGCACTCAGAGCTGCAGATGAAGGAAGAAGCTGGATTGGCAAGGGGAGAAGTTAGAAGAATGGAAAAAGATGGCTGAGTTAAGGAGCCAAGTGGCTCAGAATTTCAGGAGCTTCATGAAAAGCTGCAGGATCTCAGCGCTACCTGCTAACAGCAAAGGGCCTACAATCTGCAGCTCACCTTAAAGGATGAGGCCTTGCTGCAGCACCTGCAGAAGCAGACACAGCTACTGGACAAAATTGGAGGACAAGAAGGTCCATCAAAAATTACACAACACTTTTCATGTCCCTTAAAACCACCAGACAGAAGCAGGAGCAGCTGTGGGAATCAGCTGAGCTTTCTGGCTTACACTAGAGAAGGAGAAATGAGCAAAAAGAAAAGGGGGTGATTCTACTTGTTGTGACTGTCCTGGAGGACAGACAACCCAAAGACCAGGTGGGATTTTTATCTTTATCCATTGATGAATTTTAAAAGGTGAAGCTCAGCCAGCAGCTGCAGGAGCAACAGACCTACTGTGGGTGCCTGGCCAATCTGGTAGTTAAGAGCCAGAGAAAGTTGAAACAGTAAGGTTTCTTCTCCAGGAGTTGAAACCATGGGATAGGAAACAGGATACACAAGTGCCTAAGAAGACCCTGAAATTCTGATTCATCCACAAGCTGCCTGAAAAATGTGGGCTACCAGAGGCAAGTGGATAAACTCCAAAATCAATGCAGCCAGCTGTCAAAACCTATCAGCACCATTGAAGAAATCCCTTCATTTCTATAAAGAACAGATGAAAGTACTGGATGAGCTATATCAGAAGAAAGATGAGTGTGTCAACCAGCTTTTCCAGGAGGAGAGGGAGAAGAAGGAGCTGCAGGAGCTGCCACTGCTTCTTGCAGATGAAGGCACCAGAGTTTCAGGACAAGATGCTGGCAGCCATCCAGACCCCTGCTGCTGAGGGCCGCTCAAACCTATCAGGCTCCAGAAAGAGGGAAGTTATGAAGGAGCAACAAGATTTTGAAGAGTTAAAGCTTAGACTATGTGAAGCCTGCTGGAGGCGAGGCTGGGGTACCTTGGCATCTCAAGGACCCCTACTACAGAGCAGATTATGCTACAACAGCCTGCTATTCAGTACCTACATGAGCTTGCAGGCTTGGGCAATGATGGCTGCAAGAATGAGGCAAATGACAACTTGGAGATCATTTTTGCATGAAGATCTGGAGGCTTCCAGCTTGGAAACGGGCTCTTGTCCTCTAACTTACTTTGTTGCATGAGGACTAGGTGGCATTCTCTCAGGCCTAATTATAATGGGTGAGAGAAGGGAGGAGCCAAGCATACCAGAGGCTTCTGGGAGGTGGCCCAAATTCTAGAGACATTTAACAGTCCATTCATTACAAGGAAAGGGGCTCAGGTGTAGGTTTCCACAAAGTGTAAATTCTTTGCAAATGAAGTGGGAGTGTGATGGCACGGTTTTATATTACTATATTATGGTAATAATGGAAAATGTTTGATTTCACAGTTTAATAATAGAGTATTTTAATTTCTTAATTAAAATACTCTATTATTAATAGAGTATTTTATTACATTTTATTAATTTTTATGCAATATTTTGATGTTATTGTATTGTATACATTATATCAATCATTTCATGATGTATGTTGTATGACACTGGCATCACTTGGGTTTTTGAAAATGTAAAGAATGCTGAGCTGGTCAATAGTGAATTTTCTTTTTTGTATGTTAAAATGTTACAATGATGATAGTGATATGAAAAAGTAATGAAAACCACGGAAAGCAAAAAAACATTAATGCTGAAATCCTGGAACAAAGAAAAGATGTGAGTTGAACAATTGGAAGTCTAATACAATTGGAGTTCAGACATATGGGTTACAGAAATGTAATCCAAAAATAAGAATATACAATTATGAAGTATCTATAGATATTGCATATCTTATTTTTTAGTGAAACCTACTGATAGGGTATATGTTGAATATTATTGTTGAACTAAAAAATAAAATTCAAACTAATATGTTACTTAGTCTTTGTAAAGTGGATTAGATTCTGCAGGTCTAATGATATAACTTTGACTCAGGTAATAAATAGAAAATTCAGAAAAAGTTATTCAGTGTTTAAATAAAAAGTAATTACACAAATTGATCTAAATGCCAAATGTTTCATCTGTCTTCGATTTTATGTGTATTAACATAAAATCACATTCGTTTTGAAGCAGAATAAATAGCTGAAATAACATTAATGTTTCAAAAGTATTTTCTTAATTAAAAAAAATTCCTACAAGAAAAAGGTTAGTGTGGTCTTAGCTACCAGCACAACTATGTTTATTGCAGCATTATTTACCATAGCTAAGATATGGAACCAACCCAGATGCCCCTCAGTAGGTGAATAGATCAAGAAAATGTGGTATATATACACAATGGAATTCTATGCCTCCATCAGAAAGAATGACATTCCCCCATTTGTTAGGAAATGGAAAGGCTTGGAAAAAATTATATTAAGTGAAGTAAGCCAGGCCCAAAGAAACATAGGTCCCATGGTTTTCCTTATTTGAATCTAGTATATGTATGAGTCAAGTGGAAAAGGTCAGATAATGTGATGTTAGGAAAATGAACCCTTAAATATGTATTTTAATGTTTTTTTCATGCATGTGTTTCTAACGCATTTATAAGATTATTTCTTTGTTGCTTTGTATGTCCCTCCCCCACAGTGTAACCCCCGCTTTCACTATACTTGATATCAGTATAACTTGTGGAGGAGATGGGGAAAAACAAGTGGTTTAAGGATTCAGGTGGCCTGTTGCAACAATGAGAAGTACAAAATGTCATGTCAAAAAGGAGCTTTACAATGTCTGTGTGGGGGGTAAGGGGGGACGGATTGGGTGGGGGGGAGGGGGGAGGCTGGGAAGGGAGGTGAAGGGTAAACAAAGGAGGAGGCTGCAATGCTTGGTAAGAAATGTATGCATTATCCTACACATGTAATTGTAACCCCTCTGTACAGTATGTTCTCAAATTAAATTAAATTAAATTAAAAAGAGAAAGGTTAGTGTAAAAATCACCTTTTGGCATACTCTACTACTGTGGCATGAAAAATTAAACAAAAGTAATGAATTATATATAGCTCCATATTAATAGCTTTTATGAAATTTTTAATGAATTACTTTAAAATGTCCTTCATTTTTGAAATCAGTTCAGAATTCTTGCATAAATTAAAATCGAGAAACTATATTACCAATAGAATATGAATACAGTATTTTTTATGAGATCAAAATTCCGATGAGAATAAAAAGATTGAAATGGTTCAAGTGATGAAGCACCTGACAAGTGGGAGGCATGACAATTTCTGAATTAAAAAACTTGGATAGCTCCCCAAATGCAAGCTCAGCTAATTTTGAAAACCACAAGATACAAACTTGCCTACATTCTTGTGGAAAACTAATTAATGTATAGTACAACAATAAAAGATACAAAAAGGTAAGAAAAAAAAAGTTTTTCCAATCCTGTACAAATTTCACTTGCACCTAACCAAAATACACAACACTTGTCACTGTCTAAGGAATATGTAAGAGCCATTTCCTTGAAAGAGGATGTTAAAGGTGAGGTTTCCAGGATGGAAATTCCAACTCCAAATGATTTGTAAATTAACTTCCCTAAATGAGAACTCAGGTACACACCCTTTTCAAGGCCAACTCCCCTGAATCAGAGGACCTTTTCCTCCTATTTTTGTGTAAGGGAACATTCTTTACACTCTTTTTACCACCTCTCCATTGCTGACCCATTATATAGAGAAGTGTCTGAGCCAGTTTGTTTGTTTCTTTCTCTTGACCATGGAAGTGTGAGTTTTTGGAATGTGGCTAAGAGTTCCCTTCTCTGGAGATACCTCAATAGCCCTCTCCAATTTCCTGTCAGGCTCCTTATTTCCAGTGGTAGCCAAGTGTCATAAGTGAAGAGACTCTCTATGTGATGGGAACTCTAAAGCAGAGAACCTTTCTCAAATGAAGCAAGCCACTAATACTATACTAATTTGAATTTATCAGTGCAGTAATCCCATTTTTTCATGAAATATGTGGTAACAATAAAATGTTAAATGTAAAAACCAATACTAAATGAAGATAAGATAAAGTAGCAACAATGTAACAAGAGAACAAATAAATATTTATTGCTATAAAAATAAACCCTTGCAAAATTGAGTCCCCAGTGACTGCTTTTCACCCTGAATGGAGTTGGAGCTCAGAATAACAACAAAAAACAATACTTAATACAGTGGGTACTGTTGTTTTACCAGTAATCCTTGCTACTCAGCAGGCTGAGTTCTGAGGATGGCAGTGTATAGCCAGGATTTACAGAAAAATCCAAGAGACTCTTATCTCCAATTAACCACCAAAGTGGAGTTGTGGTCACGTGGTAGAACAAAAAAATTCCCACAAGAACAGGGCTCATTCCCTAAATTCAAGCCCCAGGAAGAGTCTAGAACAAAACCGCAGTACTAGTTTCAGTGACACAAAGTTCTAGAGCAGCCTTTATATTAGTAGATCCTGTTATCCATCCTGGGAAGAAAATAAACAAACAGAAATAACTCTATCCTAGAGCATAGGGGTGTTGACACTTTCTATTAGATTGGATTGTTTGATTAACTTTCAGTACTCGTTTCTAAACAAGAGAAAATAGGTATACCCCGAGAAAGACCTGCTAATAATGGAGAAGAACTGAAAATGCATGGTTGAACACTAAAGATGAAGGCATATCTTTAAAAGGAAGAATTATTTCATCCATTTGGCGGGTACAAATGAGCAGAACACTAACGTAGGCTAAGAGATTCATAATAAGTATGGTAAAGCTTAATTTATATATTAGGCATACTGAGAGTTTAACAAGAGCCACCAATTGTAACAATATAACAGGATGCTGTGCAGGTGTGATGGTCCCTTGCTGCTGTCTCTCTTTCATTCTCTTTTTCATTCTTAATTGTTGTGTGTTCATCCGCTCTGTCCTTTTCATATTGAGATGAGAAAAATGCTTACTTGAGATTCTAAGATGTAAATGTAGTTTTAGGCTACTACTTCCTTGTTGACAATTCATATATAGGAGAATTTTCTTTCAAAGCTCAAGGGTAAACAGGGAAGAATAAGGCCTATATATTCATAGTAACAAAGCTTATGTAGGGACACTACAGAACCTACTACCCTAAGAGGAATATATTAATATCCTAAAAAGTGTGGTGAATCTAATATTAATAATAGGTTCTTTCAATGCAAAATTTCTATATGTATATATGTGAACAGTTTTAATTTGTTCTCTTATCTGGTATTGAGTTATTAAAATATACATCAGTTTACCATACCATTTTATAATAAGTATAGTCATAAATGGTGTTCAAAATGAAGATAGGAGAAATGGGAGAGTGCTAGCCTTTGGCTAGCATTAAAGCTCAGGGAAGGATCCTATACCCTGACTTCAAGTCCAGGACTGACAGAGAAACAACAACAACAGCAGAAGGATGAGTAAGAATGGAAAATAGGCTTGGGAGGAAGTGACCTCGGAGCCTAGGATCTTTATTGAGTCACAGTCAGGTGATCATCGACAGTCAGGTGATTACTGGTTTCAGGCAGGTGATGGGAAAGCTGGGAGGGACTGGTCTGTGGGCAGACTTAACCCTGATCAAATCTCAAGCAAGAGCTAATTCTTGTCATCTCAGCTTTGTGCAAAGTATGACTCAGAAGATCTCAGTCCAAGAGAGCCTAAGCAGAAACACAAGTTCCTATTCCAAAAACGAAAGCAAACCTAAAAGAGGACATGGCTTAAGTGGTAAAGTACCAGCCCAGCTTGAGACCTGACAAATTCCAAATAAAAAAGTGTAGGATGATCACCTGTTAAGAAATACGAACGCAGCTACTTTTGAAGACCCACAAGATAAAGTGGATGATGCCAGTAATGTTGTCTACAGTCTGGTGGGAAAGTAATAAATGAATAGTCCCAATATAAAACATACACAGAAGTAAAAAAAATAAATGAAATAAAATAAAATAAAACAAACACAATAACCTTTTCCAATCCTGGACAAACCTAAGTTGCACCTAGCCAAAATAACCTAACCAAATTGTAAGAAGCATGTCTTTGAAAGAGGAAGTGAAAGTTGTGGTTGGCAGGATGTAAATTCCAACTCCTATTGATATGTAAATCAGCTTCCCTAAATGACCACTCAGTGACACTTCCTTTCCTGGGCCCACCCTCTTGAAGTATAAATAGAGTGGAATTGTGAGACTCAGGCATTGCTGAAGAAGATCCCACAGCAGCAGGACGGAGGCCATTTGGAGCTTGGATACCCCAGGTGAGGATCACAGTGGGAGAATCTACTCCTCTTTTAGTTCTTTGCTCCTTGGTTTGGTGGTGGAGGTGGTGATGTTCTTTTGTTGGTTGTGGGGCTTGAACCCAGGGGTAGGGCAGTGTTGCTGGGCTATTTTGTGCTCAAGACTAGGCATTGTCCCTGGGTCACTTTGTGGTCCAGGTGAGTGCTCTACCACTTGAGTCACAGCCCACTTCTGATTTTGGAGTGGTAAATAGGAGATAAGCATCTGTGTCAGGAGGACTTTTGTGTCCAGGCCAGCTTCAAAGATTGATCCTCAGATCTCAGCCTCTTGGGTAGCTAGGATTCTAGGGGTGAGCCACCTAGAATTCGCTCCTAGGAATGATGGACCCTGACACTGCCCAGGCCTTCCAGAGGGAACTGAGCTACGCCATCTGTATGAATACTTTCGTAGAGCTAGTCACCCTAGAGTGCAGTCACAGTTTGAGCCAACCTTGTCTCTGCCTCTGCTGGGAAGAGACTCAGACCCCAGCCAGGTGCCCTGGGTGCAGGGGACCCTGCCAGCAGAGAGACCTCAAAACCAACATGGTTCTGAGGAGCCTGGTGGCCATTGCCAGATGAGGCAGCCTCAGGCAGTTTCTGAGTTCTGAGGAGCACACATGTGGGGCACGTAAAGAAACCAAGCAGATATTCTGTGAGATGGACAGGGCCCTGCTCTGTAGGTGCTGCTCTCAGTCTCAGGAGCACAGGGCTCAGAAACACCTTCCCATAGAAAGGGCTGGTGATGAGCAGAGGGAGATGATTTGCAAGCAGATGCATGCTGTATGGGAAAAGACTCAAGAAATCCAGTGCAATTTACAGGAGAAGAGGAGACTCATCAACCAATGGATTTCGTATGTGAACCTATTCCGAGGCATGACCAAGTATGTTTTAAGAATGCTGCAGCTGGGTGTCCAGGAGGTGGAAAGACACCATTCCCAGCTACTGATCAATGAAGGAAGAGCCATGTTACTGCAACTCAGAGAAAGGGAAACCCAAATGCTTCAGTAAATGAATCATGAGCTGATTGAAACATATCAGAAGCCAGCGGTGGAACTGCTTCAGGATGTAGAGTTGACCCTAGAAACCTGTGAGTCAGTGTTGTTCTTCATGCCTGTTCCTCTGAGGCAACAGCTCAGTGCCCCTTGCATGCCTGAACTGAGAGAGAAACTCAGCAAGTACCTGGTAGAGATTTCCTTCAATGAATCTATGCAAAATCACGATCCTGGGAGCAGTGTTTGACACGACCATCATTATGCAAATTTGAACTCTGAAAAGTCCCTCCATTTTACTGCTTTTGGACGCCAAGTCTTCAGGTCTGGGAAACAATACTGGGAGGTTATTATGCATGACTCTTCCACCTGGGTCCTGGGAGTTGTTAGGGATTCTGCCATAGGGAGCAACCTCACTGAATCTGAGGACATTTTCCTCCTCTTGTTTGTGAGATGGAACACTCTTTACACCCTCTTTATCACCTCCCCATTGCTGCCTCACTATGTAGAGAAGCCTCTAGGCCGGGTTTGTGTGTTTCTTGATCTTGACCATGGCAGTGTGTGTTTTTGGAATGTGGCTAAGCGTTCCCTTATCTGGAGATACCCCAATGGCTTTCTCCAAGTTCCTGTCAGGCTTCTTATTTCCTGTGGTAGCCAAGTGTCATAAGTGAAGAGACTCTCTATGTGTTGGGAACTCTAAAGCAGAGGATCTTTCTCAAATGAAGCAAACCACTAACACTATGCTAATTTGAATTTCTCAGTAATTCAATAATCCTATTTTTTCATGAAATATGTGGTAACAATAAAATATTAAATGTAAAAACCAATACTAAATGAAGATAAGATAAAATAGCAACAATGCAATAAGAGAGCAAATAAATAGTCAATAAATATTTATTGCTATAAAATAAACCCATGCAAAATTGAGTCCCCAGTGACTGCTTTTCACCCTGAATGGAGTTGGAGCTCAGAATAACAACAAAAAACAACACTTAATGCAGTGGACACCATTGTTTTACCAGTAATACTTTCTACTCAGCAGGCTGAGTTCTGAGGATGGCAATGCATAGCCAGGATTTACAGAAAAATCCAAGAGACTCTTATCTCCAATTAACCACCAAAGTGGAGTTGTGGTCACGTGGTAGAACAAAAAAATCCTCACAAGAACAGGGCTCATGCCCTAAATTCAAGCCCCAGGAACAGTCTAGAACAAAAATGCATTACTAGTTTCAGTGACACGAAGTTCTAGAGCAGCCTTTATATTAGTGGATCCTGTTATCCATCCTGGGAAGAAAAAGAAAAAAAACAGAAACACCTCTATCCTACAGCATAGGGGCGTTTACACTTTCTATTAGATTGGATTCTTTGATTAACTTTCAGTACTTATTTCTAAACAAGGGAAAAAAATGTATACTCAGAGAAAGAGCTGCTAATAATGCAGAAGAACTGAAAATGCATGGTTGAACACTAAAGATGAAGGCATGTTTTTAAATAGAAGAAATATTTCATCCATTTGGTGGGTACAAATGAGCAGAACACTAACGTAGGCTATGAGATTCATAATAATAAATATGGCAAAGCTTAATTTATATATAGGGCATACTGAGAGGTTAACAAGAGCCGCCAATTGTAACAATTTAACAGGATGCTGTGCAGGTGTGATGGCTCTTTTTTGGATAATTAATTGTAGTTCTTTTATCTCCTGTTGCATTATCATATTGAATTAAAAATGCTTGCTTTTTTATTTTCCTTTCACTCTAGATACTTAATTGTTGTATGTTCATCCCTTCTGTAATTATCTTATTGATGTGAAAAAACTACTAACTTGAGATTCAATGATTTGAATGTAGGATTAGACTGGTACTTCCCTGTTGGCAATTCAGATATAGGAGAATTTGCTTTCAAAGCTCATGGTTCAACAAACAAGAACAGAAAATTGTCAAAATTGATTCATAGTAATAAATACTGGAATGTGAAAGCTTATGTCATCGATGCTACAGAACATACTGCCCTAAAATTAATATCCTAGATAATTTTCTAAAGTTTATAGTGAATAGAGTATTAATGATGTGCTCTTGTAAAACACACACACACACACACACACACACACACACACACACACGAGCATTATTTGGTTCTCTTATCAGTTTATCATATATATTAATTTACCATTTCATTTTAATATAAGCTTAGTCATATATGGTGTTTATTAGCCTTTTGCTCCAGGGACAGTGCATAGATCCTTACTTTAAGCTCCTGGACATTTTCAGGAAAAAATTAAAATGGATAAGTCACAATCGAAAATATACTTGGAGGAAATAACCTCACATCCAAGGATCCTTTTCTGACTCACAGTTAGGTGATAGACAGTCAAGTGATTACTGGGTTCAGGCTGGTGAAGGAGATGGGTGTATGGGGTAGCCTTCCAGAAATCCTAACAATGATCACATCTCATCCAAAAGCTAGTCAAATTGGAATATGCCTGTCATCTCAGCTATGTACAAAGTTTTGATAGGAAGATCTCAGTTCAGGAGAGCCTAAGCATAAATACAAGATCGTATTCCAAAAATAAGCTAAAAAATGGTATGGTTTATACAGTTCTGGTACTGTAATGTTGAATTCATACCATTTGTGTAAACACTGTAAACCAATTTATTTAACTCTACATTAATCTTTATAACAATGCAATGATGTTGGTCCAGTTTTTCAATTTAGAAAACCATAGGAGGGTGTTAATAAACATAAGATGGTGCTGAATTTATTAGAAGAATGTGTGGTCATGTTTCCCTGCATAAATGTGATTATAAAGAATTCAGTGTAGTCTTTATCTTCCCACACATGATTTTTAGGGTGACCTCACCTTCCTATTATCGGATTAAAAGTAGTATTTGTGACTTTGAACAATTTTGGTAGTTTTTGACTGTTGCCCTGTGCACTGCTGGGTTTTTTTTCTTCTCATATCCGGAAAAAAAGATAAATTACTTGTTGTAATCATGCTCTATTTCCCTGACTTATACATTTAAATTTCTAATATTTATTTCTGTGAAATCTATGTTACCTTCTGAAATCATTCTGATATTTTATCTAATAATACGAACTTATACTATTCCATCTTTCTGCAATAATATCTTTGCATTAGTAATTAGTAATATCCTGGATACTGTGTTGTTCATTTCAGAAATTCATGATTATTTTTACTTCTGGCCTAGTTAATACCATTGACAAACGAGCTCAATAAATTAGATGTAGTCAAAATTTTCTACCTTATTTGTCTAGAAATACTA
>NW_024872218.1:0-20731 GCF_019054845.1 Dipodomys spectabilis
TATTGGGCAATTGTTTCTTTGAAGATTTGTTGTTGGGGGATTTAATTTTTTGAGTTCCAGGTATGTTTTAAATATGAGACCCTTGTCCGTTGTTGTATGGCTAGTGAAGATCTTCCCCCAATCCGTGGGCTTTCTATTGATCTTGCAAGCTATGTCCTTTGCCATGCAGAAGCTCTACAATTTCATGCAATCCCATTTTGTCCAACCTTTCTTTAATTTGTTGTCTTTCTGGGTCTCTATTAAGAAAATTTCAGCCTGTGCCAAGGAGACAAAGGGTTTCTCCTATTCCATCCTGTAATGTTTTCAGTGTCTGCTTTGACTCTGATGTCTTTGATCCATTTGGAGTTGATTCTCATGCAGCGTGATATATAAGCATCTAGCTTTAGTTTTCTACAAGTAGTTAACCAAGCCAGCAGCATTTACTGAAGAGGCTGTCTTTCTTCCATTCTATTTTTTTAGCCCCTTTATTGAAGATTAAATGGCTATAGGTCTGTAGGTTCATTTCTGGGTTTTCAATTCTATTTCATTGCTTCTGAGGTCTGTTCTTGTGCCAGTAGCAAGCTGTTTTGATTACTATGGCTTTATAGTCGAGTTTGAAATTTGGTATTGATATTCCTCCAGCACTGTTCTTTCTGTTGAGGATAGTTTTAGCTATTCGGGTTCTTTTATTGTTCCATATGACTTTTTGGATTGCCTCTTCTATTTCTTTGAAGAATGAGATGGGAATTTCGATAGGTGTTGCATTGAATTTGTAGATAGCCTTGGGAAGTATTGCCATTTTCACGATGTTGATCTTTCCAATCCAGGAGCATGGGAGTTTTTGCCACTTCTAAGTTCTGTTTTGATTTCCTTTTTCGTTTTTAAAGTTTTCATCATTGAGGTCCTTCACTTCTTTGGTTAAGTTAATTCCTAGGTATTTTATTTTTTTGTGGGGCTATTACAAATGGAGTTGCTTTCCTAATTTCAGCAACACTTTACTCATTGTTGGCATACAGAAAAACCATTGATTTTTGGGGGTTAATTTTATACCCTGCTACTTTGCCAAAGTTTTAAATCAACTTGAGTAATTTGGGAGTGGAGTCTATGGGATTCGTTAAATACAAGATCATGTCACCTGCAAAGAGGAAGAGTTTTATTTCTTTTTTCCCTATTTGGATCACCTTTATGTTTGCATCTTGTCTTATTGCTGTAGATAAGAATTCTAATACTAGATTGAAGAGAAGTGGTGATAGTGGACATCCTTGTCTTGTTCCTGAGTTAAGAGGAAATGACTTTAGTTTTTCACCATTAAGTATAATGCTGGCTGTAGGTTTGTCATATATAGTCATTATTGTATTGAGGAATGTTCCATGGATTCCTAATTTTTCCAGAACCTTCATCATAAAGGGGTGTTGGATCTTGTCAAATGCTTTTTTTTGCATATATTGAGATAATCATGTGGTTCTTATCCTTGCTCTTGCTTATGTGATGAATTATATTAATTGATTTGCGAATATTGACCCAGCTTTGCATCCCTGAAATGAATCCTGTTTGATCGTGGTGTATGATTTTCTGGATGCGTTGTTTAAGACGACTGGCCAAAATTTTGTTGAGAAGTTTTCCATCAATGTTCATCAAAGTAATGGGTCTACAGTCCTCTCTCTTTAATGAGTCCCTGCCTGGTTTTTGGATGAGGGTTATCATAGCTTCATAGAATGAGTTCAGTAATGAACTTTCTCTTTCAATTTTATTTAAGAGTTGGAGAAATATTGGTGTCGGCTCTGTTTTGAAGGCCTTGTAGAATTCCACTAAAAAACCATCTGGTCCTGGGCTTTTCTTAGATGGGAAGTCTCTTATTGCTGTTTCTATGTCAATCCTTGATATGGGCCTGTTAAAATGGTTTAACTCATCTTGGTTCATTTTTGGCATGTCAGTATTTGCTAGGAAAAGTCCCATTTCTGCCAAGTTTTCAAACTTATTAGCATAAAATTTTGAGAAGTATTCCCTTATAATGTTCTGTATCTTGGTTGTTTCTGTGGTGATGTTTCCATTCTTATCACTGCGTTTATTTATTTGGGTGCGTTCTCTTCTTTTTCTGATAAGATTTGCTAAGGGTCTGTCAATTTTATTAATTTTTTTTGAAGAATCAACTCTTTGGTTTGTTGATTCTTTCTATATTTTTTGGATTCTAATTCATTTAATTCTGATTTAATTTTAATTATTTCTTTCCATCTACTGGATTGGGGTTTATCTTGCTCCTCTTTTTCAAGAAAGCTCAGATGTCTCATTAAATTGTTGGTTTCAGATCTCTCCAATTTGTTGATGTAAGAACTCAGAGCTATAAACTTGCCCCTGAGTATTGCCTTTGCTGTGACCCAGAGAAGCTGGTAATTTGCATGTTCATTGTTGTTGAATATCATGAACATTTGAATTTCCTTTCTCATCTCTTCCATGACCCACTCGTGAATCAGCAGTGTGTTGTTCAGCCTCCATGTGTTACAGGATTTTCTTTGGTGGCTTTTGGTGTTGAGTTCTAATTTTATTCCCTTGTGGTGTGAGAGAATGCAAGGTATAACTTCAATGTTTCTGAATTTGGACAAGTTTGCTTTGTGGCCTAAAGTGTGGTCTATTTTGGAAAATATTCCTTGTGCTGCTGAGAAAAACGTATATTCTGATGCTGCTGGGTGGAATATTCCATAGATGTCTGTTAAATCTAGTTGATCTATGCAGTTTTTTAGATCTCCGTTTTCTCTGTTGAGTTTTTCTGAGTTTATCTATCTAGTGGGGAAAGTGGTGTGTTAACGTCCCCAACAATTCAAGTCTTTGGAGATATAGGGATTTGGGGGAAAATAGCGTTTCTTGCATAATTTTGGGTGCTCTGTTGTGTGGTGAATTGTGATTGTAATTCTTGCATTAAGAATAAATTCCATATGATTTTAAAAGTTTTAATGTGTATTTGTTTTAAAACAAGCAGCCATGAGACTTCCAGATTTTTCTGTGCATGTGATAGTGTAGAATTGAACCCAAGGCTTCATATATATGGGGCAAACCCTCTACCACTGAGCCCAGGAATGACAAATGTAGAAATACATATGTAGATTGTTACATATATATATATATATATGTATGTAAGCACATATATATATGTATAAAACAAGACACAGATGTCTGTATATTATCTAATTTTATATACTATATTACTACCAATTATTGATAAGTTATTCCTTCATTTATTTAAATATTACGGTTAAATACATAACAAAGTATTAATTGAAAATTAGTCAATGTACTATAATTATTGTGTATAATTTTATAATATAATCATAAACTAACTACTAATGTAATTATTACTTTACAACATTCCATTCGTATGGATGTATATCGGAATGTGTTTCTTAGGATCTCCTTCCATTCATAGGTGGCAGTCCTGGGATTCGCACCCCAGGCCTAGGTTGTTGGTTTGGGCTATGGCTTCCCTGATAGCCCACCAAACGTCAGCAGTGCAAGGTCATGTACACTATCTGGGCCGTGTCATTTAGACCCAGGATGGTTGCAATGCAAAGGATAAAACAATGTAATACCACCTTCTGGAACTTCCCAGTTTTGTACTTCTCCTTTTTTTCCCCCCTCTGCATTTTTTTTCTTTTTTTTTGGTTTAGGGGCCAGAACTCTGGCTCTGGTGTTGTACCTCAACTCTTCAGCTCAAGGCTATCACTCTACCACTTAAGCCATAGCGCTACTTCTGGCTTTTTTCTGCTTATGTGGTGTTGAGGAATCGAACCCTGGGCTTTATGCATGTAAGGCAATCACTCTATTACTGAGCTTCTTTCCCAGCACTTCTCCTTTTTTGCCAGTCCAAAGATTTGAACTCTGGTCGTAGGATCTCAGGATGGGCTGTGTGTCCAGAGGCTGCACCCCAGCCTAGGATGATCGAAGCTGACGCAGAGTTGTCACAAGCTGAGTTCAAGCCCCAGTCCTGGACAAAAAAATCAAGGCTCTGGCTTGGAATTTGCACCATTTTTCTTGCAGCCCTGGGATTTGAACTCAAGGTCTGGGTAACTCTGTGGCCCTGTTGGGGAGAGTAAGCTTACCGTCGTTGAAGACAAGAATTTCAGCCCAGTTTCCAGGGCCCGAATTCAAGCCCCAGCACTGAAAAAAAAATATTCGTATATGAGATCTATTTACGTACATGGGTTTATTCCATATGATATTTATTACCCTTGTTTTTTATTTTATTTAGTATTATTACATATATAATATTTATTTCATTTATTACATTTTATCACATGGATGTATTTGCATAAGGATTATAGATCATACTGAGACCCAGGACTTTCACAGAGAAGGAAAAACATGTGTCAAAATTGTCTTCTGACTCCACATATAAACTTCTGGCAATGCTGAGATTTTAATTCACAGCTCACAATGCCCAATTCATGAAAGGGTCAGTTGTACTACAAAAGCCTTTGGCAAACTGAGCTGCCAGCCAGTTCTGTGGAACAAGCCATAGTAATGGCTGATAGATATAGATAAAGATGTGGATATAGATATATAGACAGACAGAGAGAGAGAGTGAGAGAGAGATAGATAGATAGATAGATAGATAGATAGATAGATAGATAGATAGATAGATAGATGTGTAGTTTGCAATATATATGAGAGAGAAAATGTGAGGATATTAAATTATACATTTTATGAATTATTATTAAATTATGCCTCCATTTAATGAAGTAGCATTAATGTAAAAGTAGTCAGTATTTTTTAATTGGGAGAATCATACAAAGGAGCTAGAATGGAAGACATAATAAAATATTTTTCGTGTGGCAATCTATAAGAGAATCATGAACTAATTGCAAATTTATTTGTTACTTTTATAACAATCCATTAAGCATTCACATGAATAGGAAAGATTTTCTCAAGATCTCCCTCCATTTGTAGGTGGCAGTCCTGGCAATCAAATTCCAGGCCTGGGTAGTTTACTTCGAAATGCAAACCATTAGCATGACACTGTGAAGTTTTCAGTTTGTCACAATGAAAAAAAGAACAAGAATAAACGAAAGCCACGTGTTATTTACTCCTGCCTTTAATCCTAGCTCTTCAGGAATCTGTGAGGTAGAGAATGCCAGTTTGAATTCAGCCTGGACAGGAAGTCCACAGCACTCTTATTCGAAGTTATCAAAGGAATAAAAAATCTCCATGAATGGAGCTGTGGCTCAAGGGCAGAGCTCTACCCTTGAGCAAAAGGAGCTCAGGCACAGTGCCTAGGCTCCTAATACAACCCCCGGACCTGCCTAAAAAGAAACAAACAAAAAAATCAAGTGACTCCATGTCTCCCCATATATGTATGGATGTATTTTTATCGGTGAAGGTCCAGAGTCCCTAAGATGAAAGGCACCCAGCTAGGAAATTTGCTTTGAATAGAATGATTTCATAGCAGAGACAGTGCTTTCAAGACAGTGCATGTTCCGGGGCTCCCCTCACTGTTCCCATTGTAGCCTGAGGTTTTCTCGGCACCAGGGACTGCTGAAGGAACTCTGCCTCATTGTTGGAACAGGCAGACAAAAGGCCTCACTCTTGTACAGTTGTGTAACAAGCAACTCCATCAAGGCCGATTAGTGAGGAGGAGTGTGGTCGGGCTCTGAAGGCCAGGAGAAAAAGGCCTCTTTGTACCCCAAGCCATCTCTTCTCCCCAGTGCTGTTTTCACAGGAAGCCTTCATTTGTGCCACCTCCCATGGCAGGCCAAGTTCCCTGCACTCATCCTGTCTTTTTGTTAGACTATGTTCCAGTGCTGAAATAACCTGCTACAATTAATTCAAGCGTCCTTCTGGTAGACAACAAGGGAGCTTAACCTAATAAAATGCTTCATTATTTGCAATGGTGTATTCCTAGGTTTCTGGAAGCTTGCTAAATCTAAGCACATGTTTAATATCACAATGCTTCCTGTCATTTAGGGCTGGTGAAGCTCATCAGGTTTTGAAACCTTTGACCTCTCCTAGTTAGGCTCTGGATGGCTAGGTTTCAGGGTTGAACACAGGGCCTGGGTGCTGAGCATGAGCTCAGAACTGGAGCTCAGTGCTTTAACAGTTGGTTTCAGAGCTTCATTTCTGGTATCTGTGTGTGTGTGTGTGTGTGTGTGTGTGTGTGTGTGTGTGTGTGCATACACTTGTCCTGGAGCTTGAAATCAAGACCTGAACACTGTACCTGAGTTTCTCCAGTACAAGGATAGCACTCTACCACTTAAGCCACACAGGCACTTCAGACTTTTTTCTAGTGATGTGGTACTAAGGAATCAAACCCAGGGATTCATACATGCAAAGCACTCTACCCCTAAGACACATTCCCAGCCCTCAAATTCAGGTTTATTTCTTTCTTCTCTTGGAAGTTGGAGGAGTTGATGTCTAGGCCTGGGTGCTGTCCTTGAGCTCTTCTGCTAAAGCCAAGTGATCTATCACTTGAGCTACAGCACCCCTGCAGGTTTTTGGTAGTTCAGTGGAGAGAAACCTTTCAAGGAATTTCCTGCCCAGCCTGGTTTTGGGCTGTGATCATCAGCTCTCAGGCTCCTGAGTAGCTAGGATGACAGGTGCAAATCACTGGCGCCCAGCTTCCATTTCGTGTTTCTAAGTGGTGAATAAGAGATAGTAGTCTCTTAGGACCTTTTGTGTCTGGGATAGTTTGGAACCCAGATCGGCAGGTCTCAGCTTCCTCAGTAGGCAGGATGACAGACCTAAGCTGCAGATCCTAGACTGTAACACTCTGTTGCAAGGGGGTTCTTGGCTCCACGTGATAGGGAGCTAGCGATGAGCCCAACAGGGAGAGGTCAGTGGCTAGGCCCTGAGTTCAAAGTTCATGACTGAGAAAAATAAACCCAAACAATTGTCTGTAGGAGACAACTCACTAGAGTTAAGAAATACATAATTTTGGCCTTGATATGGGGATATATCTGAGCCTCAAATTTCTCATCTGCACAATCATCTTACTTGTGGAACTCTTATAAGAACCAGATGAAAAAAATGCACCGTGTAAAGGACTCAGCACACAACACATCATAAAGGACTCATCAAATAGCTGTATCCCACACACTGTAATTAGAATTAGAGTGCTTTCATCAGTATCACCATTCTTTCAGAATCACATCACAAACCATACAAAGTTCACATCTAATGATTTTGAGGGGTGGGGTTTTTTTGGAGGAGGTGGAGTCAGCCACAGGGATTGTATTGAAAGTTTGGGGGTACTGTCCTACGATCTTTTGCTCAAGGCTAGAGCTCTACCACTTTGAGCCACAGCTCAGAGTTTTGCTGATTTCCTGCCAGGGCTGGATTTCAAACCCATCAGGGTCAGATCTCAGTCCCCACGTACCTTGGATGACAGGGGTTAATGAGCCAGTGGCATCTGGTTCTGTGGAGCCATTTACCTCTGGCTAAGTCAGGTTAGATGGCAGCTGTCAGCAACAGACTCCTGGCTTGCTCTATGATGAGGTATTTGCAGTGCTATCATTATATAGTTGCAGTAAAAATATTCTATCTTTATTTGGTGCCATTCCTGGGTCTTGAGTAAGAGTCTAGACACAGTCCCTAAGCTTTTATGCTCAAAGCTAGTGCTTTGAGTGGATGATTGCTGTAATTTTTCCTGTGGTATCTCTGATATTATTGATTTGGGTCTCCTCTCTTTTGTTCATTACTCTTGCCAGTGGTCTGTCAGCTTTATTGAGATTTTTTTAAACAGCTTTTTGTTTTATTAATTTTATTAATAATTTTCTTTGTATCTCATTAATCTCAGCTCTTATTTCAGTTATCTTTTTCTGTCTAGCAACTTTAGGTTCAAGTTTTCTTGCTCCTCTAGCAGTTTTAGTTGCATCATAACATTGTTTACTTGGTCTATGTTTTCTTTTTTTAATTTTTTAATTTATTTTTATTGTGAAAATACTGTACTGAGGGGTTACAATTACATGGGCAAGATGATGAGTACATTTCTTATCAAGCATTGTAGCCTCCTCCTTTGTTTCCCCTTCACATCCCTTACCATCCTCCCCCTGCCCCCCCAACCAATCCCCCCTGCTCCCCCTCTTCCCCCACCAAAGTTGTAAAGTTAGTTTTCGACATAACAACTTGTATATCTCATTGTTGCAATGGGTCCACCTGTATCCTTACTTAAATAATTTGTTTTTCCCCTTCCCCTCCACAAATTATACCGACATCGAATACAGTAAAAGCAGGGGTTATACTGTGGGGGAGGGACATACAAAGCAACAAAGAAATATTCTTATAAATGTGTTAGAAACAATCGCATGAAAGAAAAAAAAACATTTGAATACATATCTTAGGGTTCATTTCCCTAACATCACCTTATCTGACCTTTTCTGCTTGACTCAGACATATACTAGATATTGCAAATAAGGGAAACCATGGGACCTATGTTTCTTTGGGCCTGGCTTAATTCACGTAACATAATTTTTTCCAAGTGTTTCCATTTCCTAACAAATGGAGCAATGTCATTCTTTCTGATGGAGCATAGACTTCCATTGTGTATATTTACCACATTTTCTTGATCCATTCATCTACTGAGGGGCATCTGGGTTGGTTCCATATCTTAGCTATGGTAAATAATGCTGCAATAATCATACTCGTGCTGGTAGCTTTAGTGTGGTCTTGTTTGTGATCATTTGGGTAAACATCCAGAATTGGGATTGCTGGGGCATAGGGGAGCTCTATGTGGAGTCTTTTGAGGAACCTCCATACTACCTTCTAAACTGGTTGAACAAGTTTACACTTCCACCAACAATGAAGTAAGGTTTCCTTCTGTCCACACCCCTCCAGCATCTGTTATTATTATAGTTCTTGATTTTAGCCATTCTAACTGGGGTGAGGTGGTATCTCAATGTTGTTTTGATTTGCATTTCTTTTATGGCTAGGGAGGTTGAGCATTTCTTCATGTGTCTATTGGCCATCCATCTTTCCTCTTCAGAGAAGTTTCTGTTTAAGTCTTTAGCTCACTTATTTATTGGGCAGTTGTTTCTTTGAGGATTTGTTATTGGGGGATTTAATTTTTTGAGTTCCAAGTATATTTTAAATGTGAGACCCTTGTCCGTTGTATGGCTAGTGAAGTTCTTCTCCCAATCCGTAGGCTTTCTATTGATCTTGATATGCATGCTGAGAGCAATAAATTTGCCCCTCAGGACTCCTTTCACTGGGTCCCATAGGTTTCTTTCTGATATATTTTCATTTTCATTGAATTGTAGGAACTTTTTAATTTTTTCTTTAATTTCTTCCGTAACCCATGTATTGTTCCAAGAATGTTGTTTAATTTCCATATGTTTAAGTTTTATCTACTTTATGCCTTGTTACTGAGAACCAGTTTGATTCCAGTATGGTCAGATAGAATACAGGGTACTATGTCGATCCTCTTGTATTTGCTTAAATTCCTTGTATGAACTAACAAATGATCTATTTGAGAAAAAGTTAGGGAGTTTGCAAGAATAAGACCCTGCTGGTGGGAATGCCTGTAATTCTAGCTACTCAGGAGGCTCACATCTGAGTATTCAGTTTTAAAGCCATCCCAGGCAGGAATGTTCATCAGGATTTTCTTGGGTAGTTCAGCACCACACCCTGCCTCAATTCTGTGGCTGTTCACCACCTTTGCCAGCATGGGCTGGGCTGAGCTGCTTATGCAAGCCAGTATGGAGAGATGCTGCACCCCACTTCACGTCTGTAGTTGTGCACAGCCGCTGTCGATGCCACTGCTGCTGCCACAACTGATGCACTGCTTGAGTTGCTGCCACTGCCCCAGGATCAGCTGGGCCACATATGCAAGCCAGACACTCCACCACGAGTCAGGTGTTAGACACTGCTCTGCCTCTGGCTTGGCTGGGCCGCTTATGTGGGTCAGTATGGAGAGGCACAAACCACCAGGGGTCTGGAGTTGTTCACTGCAGCTGTAGCCACCTTAGCCACCGCTGCCACCCTGGGCTGGTCTGGGCTGTTCCTGTGGGCTAGTGCCAAGAGGCATTGTGCCCGGAGTCTTGGTGGTTTGCTGCCACTGCCAGTTGCTGCTGCTGCTGCTCCAGGTTAGGCTAGGCTGTTTACACCAGCAGGACAGAAGTACCACAGTGTGAGTCTAGGGTCATTCACCACTGCTGAAAGCTGCTGCTGTTCCAGACTGGATTGGGCTGCTTGCACCAACCAGGCAGAGGCGCCGTGCCAGGGCCACTGAGGGAAGTCTTCATGCCGGCTCTGCATTTGAGATTTCTGTTTGTATTCTCTGGGTTGGCACTGTACCTTGGGAGTCTTCTGGGAGCCTTGGGATGCTTGCCTGTGTGTGGTCTTTGGAGGGTCCAGAGCCAGGATACTTAAGCAGCCTGGCACGAATCCCCACAACTTAAGCTGCTCAGCACAGAGCCCCATCACCAACAAGGGGTGGGGGAAGGGTCTTCCCACTTTACTGTCTGTGTAGGTTTTTCCCTTTTCTTTTATCACTTCCTATATCTCTCTGAGCAATTGCATTTTTTGTGGGGGGAGGGTGTCACTTGGTGAAACAGAGCATTGAAAGCCAAACACTGTTTTTGGTTGGAGAGAGCTGTGGTGTTTCCCTGCTGTTCCATTGCCATCTTGGCCCCTCCTTGTCAGGTGGAATTTTTCTTAGGCGGCAAGTGGGCCTTGGTTACCAAAGGATAGGTACATAAAAGAATATGTTGTAAAGCCAGCAATTTGTAGTTAGACATTTCTGTTAATATAGCCTTCACAAGATTAGGGAACAAAGCGGGTGGTCTATCCTAAAGTATTTCAAAGGGATTAAATTCTTTAACATAATGGCTACATCTTGCTTGAAGAAGAGCAAAGTGAAGGAGACTTACGTAGCCATGGCCAGTCTCTGTATTTAATTTAGTTAAAGTTTCCTTTAAGGTCATACTCATTCTTTCTAGTGCCTTGAACTCTGAGGTCTATATATGGATTGTAACTTCCAATTTATTCCTAGGGCATTAGTTAATAATTGAGAACTTAGGCCATGAATGCAGTGCCAACTTCAGACCCCACACCTAAGGGTAAGTCAAATCAAGGAATTATTACATGCCTCAGCTCAGCCTGAAAAAGTGTCCACTATTATAATAGATACCAATACCCATACTTTCCAGGCTTTACCTCTATGAAGTCCACTTGCCCAATTCACCATCTGAGGTTCCTCACATATGAATTCTTTCCATATGTTCCAGCTTTTCAGCTTTTACCTGTTGGAAATTACCTACACACATTACAAAGGATTGGCAGGCTGAGGCCCTACTGGTTTTCAGAACAGTCTTAGGCAGTAGCCTCGGGCAATTTACCTTGGTGCAAATATATACATATAAACTGACAGCTTAAGCCTGTATGCATTTTTCCCAAGTTTAGTTTCAAAATTTGCACACTTATTACCACTGTTTTTGCTTCTTCCTTTAATGTTAACAACTAGTAGTTCTAGAGACCCCGTTGCTTTTAGAGTGGTCTCCCAAGCTACCTAACCAGCCCAGATGTTTCTCTGTATCTTAGGGTCTCTAGTTTCTTTAACTCCTGTATAGTACTCTGAACCTTGGATACTTCTTCCATTTTATTCTCCTCCTTTTCTCTCAAACTTGCTTTCATGATCCCACTCTCCTTCTCGATGTGCTCCTTAACCTGCAAATGTTTTGGCAGGGTCACATGAGAGTTCCTTTGACTGGCCAACTGCTGTTCCTTCTCACAACCCCTTTGCTTGCTCTTCAGCTCCTTCCTTAAGTTCACAAAGGTGCTATTGAGAGGTAAATTTTCCCACCTCCACCTGTTCCATTGGGACATGATATTTCTGTATTACATTTATGGTGAACATCTCAGCAGTCTTTTTGGCTTTTTACTCTAGTAGTTTCTCTTTCTAGTTTTCCACTTCACTGTATTTTTGTGACAGATCTTTCAACTGTTTGTTTAGCGCTTCTGTTTTTCTTCCCAATGCTCTTTTCCTTTCCCCGGCATTCTTTATCAGACCATGTGGTCCTTTTACTCTTACTGAAGAGTAACAATCTCTTTCTTGAGCCTGATATTTCCTGTTCACTTTTCTTGGCCTCATCTTCTATGACATAGCACTTCCTCGTCTTTCTCTATATCTATTCTTATCTTCTTTCTCTGTTGTTTTGAATATCTGGTGACACTCTTCAAAGCTTATAATCAACATGTACTTCAGCCTAATACATTCTTATATCAGGTCCAGCTCTTTTATTATGTCCACTATTTCTTAATGAAGCATCAGGATCTCTTCTTGGCCTCACTTGTGGTTAGCAAGGATGGTAGCATTGCTGTCTTGTGCTTCTGTTGGCCTCTGACCTGTGGTCCCCTAACTTGCCTCATGCTCACCCAGGCTAATGTACTTGAATTTCATTTAATTCTGACTGTTTTCTAGGTTCCTTTTGAGGATTTTCTTCTCATTTTTGACTCTCACAAGTTCGTAATTTATATCTTCAAAGCTTTTCTTCACGTCAATAATTCTCTGGTTTCTCCAGTGTACTCTTCTATTTGCTCTTAACCTCTTAGTGGGTTTTGTTTAGCACATATTGGAGATTCAGTATTTTATAAACTGTGTTTTGAGATAGAAGTGTGTGAATTTTTTCTTTGCCACATTTCTTCTTAATTTTATAGGGCTGTTTTTAAATTGAACACAGTTGGAATTCAGACCCTCAAGCTCCTTTGCATGTTTCTCCAGAGATACAATCACATTTTCCAGGTGTTAATGGGATTACATAACCTGTCATTTTCAATCTTTCTCCCCCTTGGACATTCCTTTTTCCAATGTCCATTTTTCTTGCAATAAGCACACTGATCTAGTCCTAGAGGTTCCTTACTGCCATTTGCAAATGAATTGTACTGTCTTTGCCAAGGGTTTCTTGATCCCTATTCTGGTGCTCCTACCAAAACTCAAACTCCCTTCTTACTCTTTTTTTTTCCAGGGTACCTCTGTTGTCAAACACCCACTGGGCAACCACTTCCAACTCAAAATACACCTTTCCCTCAAAACTTTATAACTTTTGAAGCTTTCTTTTAAGATATGGGGCTGACTAACAAAAGCCATATTTAGGGCTCTTTGATTCTCCAAGGCTTCAAGATCTATAGGCCTATAGGTCCTATAGGCTTCTGGGAGAAGTTTCAGAAAAGCATTAGGGTACTCACTGGGGAACTCTCCCATCTCACTCACCTTTCTGGCTTTCCAGCCTTTGCGGTATCACTGCTAACCAAACCTGGCAATAATTGGTAAGCACCTCCATACCTCAATTGCTGTTAGTCTCAGCTTGGATAAATCTGGGGAAAGACTTGATCCAAATGGTCTGGTTCAGTAGTGGAGCTACTGTCCGGTCCAGGGACCACATTCAAGTTACTGAGCAGTATTCACTCCCTTTTCTAGCAGGTGAAAATCATCTGTAATGTTTGCTGGCACTCATCCCAGTTGTGCGTGTGTGTGAAAATTACTGTCTCTAATGAGGTAATGAGCCCTGGTTGTTGTTTTTTCTGAAAAGGATGGATTTTGCTGTTTCCAGTAATACAGGTCACTAGTTGTAAAGGGACCATATATTAAAAAGGGGACCTGGCCACCATCTCCTCCATGTTCCCGTCTCAAGGGTAATAAGGGTAACATACCATACTGTACCACCTCAGGATGGTACAAGTAACCAATTTTCGCATGGGAGGACTTAACATTAGAGCAGCTGATGGCAAAGAATAGGAGAAAGAGTACATCAGTGCATCTTCCTCTGAGGGATTCTGTAACCCTGGGGGAGAATATTTTTTGGATATGACAAATTTAGGCCTTGTTCTCCCATCCTGAGAAAAGGAGTAAACAGAGGGTCATACAGGACACAGAACTATCAGCATGCACACACAGAACAATAGCCACAGACACTTAACCCACATGCCCCAAACCTCTCAATGTTGACCTCTATAGGATGTCCCAGATGACAGAGAGGACATTCCAGATTGCCTCTTGAGGAGGTCGCGGATGACCTCTGGAGGATGTCACATATGTCCTCCTTAGGAAGCCCTAGATGACCTCTCATGGATGTTCCAAATGGCTTCCCAAGGAAGTGTCAGATGACTTCCAAAGGAGGTCCCAGATGTCCTCTCAATGAGGCTGAGATTACCTCACCAGTAGCTCCCAGATGGCCACTCAAGGAGGCCACATATGAACTCCAGAGAAGGTTCAAGATAACCCTCTTGAGAAAGCCACAGATGACATCCTATATGGCTTCTCAAGGAAGTTCCAGATGATGTCCGAAGACAGCCATATATTTCTTATCAAGGTAATCTGAGATGACCTCCAAAAGAAGCTCCAGATGACCTCAGGAGGTGGTCCTAGATTGCCTCTTAAGGAAGCCCCAACCCAGATGCCCCTCAGTAGATGAATGGATCAAGAAAATGTAGTATATATACACAATGGAATTCTATGCCTCCACCAAAAAGAATGACTTTGCCCCATTTGTTAGGAAATGGAAAGACTTGGAAAAAATTATATTAAGTGAAGTAAGCCAGGCCCAAAGAAACTTAGGTCCATGGTTTCCCTTATTTCCCAATCACTACTTTTATAGAGGTCTCAGCTGACCTCCTGAGGAAGCCCCAAATGACCTCTCGAGAAAGTGCAAGATGGGCCCAGGAGAAGGCTCCAGATGACCTCCAGGGTAGGTCTCAGATGGCTTCTCAAGGAAGTTGCAGATGTACTCTTGATGAGGTTCCAGATGGCTTCCCAAGGAAGGGCTACATGACCTCTCAAGGAGGTTCCAGATGGCTTCCCAAAGAAGCCCTGCATGACCTCTCAAGGAGTTCCCAGATGGCTTCCCAAGGAAGCAACAGATGACCTCCAGAGGGGATCCCCAATTAGGCTGGCAAGCTTGCCCACACACCCTTAGAGGACCTTAAATGACTTTTTGTCCATGATTCTCCTCCGGAGACAAACACTTGAGGTAGACTCTCAACCCTGAGTGCTGACACTCTCACCTATGGGGATTTTTCCCTGAGGCCAAGGCCTGATGCCATCCAAATGGATTATCTCGATGGGGGTCTCCAAAAATTAAGACCTCTATAGTTCAAGAGAATCCATAGAGACACATTTAATATCATAAATGTTCTCCTAACCACCAACCCCCAAAATTATGAAATCTAAAACTCCAAACATCAAAGGGCCAGCCTTTTTTACCCTTTCTTTTGTCTTTCCACTACAGAACTATACTTCCTTCGAGGTCTTTCCCTTTCTCCCTTCTACCAGTTCCTTCTTCTCTTCAGGCCTCTTCACTCTCCACAGGCCTGAACTGTTTTGAATGGGTCGTCAGTTGCCATCCTTTACCTCCTGCCCTCCCTCAACTTCTTCTCCTCCCAGGTCTTTCTCCTTCTGCTATCAAACCACTTCCTTCCTTACAGGACTTTTCCCTTTTTCTCTCTCCTTCTATTGCTCTGAACCAGAAGCCTATATAACGTCTGTACCCCTTCTTCACTCCAACTGCCTAACAGTTTTCAACTGTCAAATCCCAAACTGCCCACAGTCAAATTACTTCTCCACAGCTCAGCACGTGATGATTAATGCCCCAGCCCCTCCCACAGAATGCCCACCATCTTTGGTAGCATACTTCATCCTCTCCAGCTGGCCAGGAGATAGGCCACACTGGTTATCTAAGCCTGTAGATTATCGGGGCCCTGCTGATTATTACAGTATCCTCCTTGTGAACTAGTAGCAATTGAAATTGGAAATTTGATTGTGATATTACAAATTCGTTGTGACATCACAAACACATGTTGACATCATCACCACCACGACATCACAAACCCATGGTGACAACATTGTCATTGTGGCAACATGATTCCCTTGTGACATCTCAAACCTATTATGATCTCTTAGCTTCTTTGAAAAATCACATGCCCTTTTCAACATCAGTCCCTTTGTGTGCCCATATCCTTGTTGTTAACTAATGACAATGGAAAGCAGACATGCCATTATAACATCAAAAAGTGTTTGTGACATCCTCAACAGTATGACATCACATTTTCATTATAAGCGCATCACCTCATTGTGACATAATCAAACTCAATGACATAATCGTATTATGACAACAATTCTCATTTTGACATCATAGACACATTGTGATTTCCTATTCTGTGATTTCATTGTATTTCATATGTGGCATGAGAGTTGCTATCAGAAACGCATTTTTGTGCCTAAATAACCATTTTGACATCATAACCACTTTGTGCCATCACAGTGCCATTGTGATGTCACTAGCACAATGTGACAGCACAAACTTCTCCTCTCCTCCTAACATTTGTGACATGCTGACATTGTGATATCAGACTTTTTGCCATCATAATTTGTTTTCAACCTCATATTTCATGTATGACATTAGATACCAGAAATCCACTGTGACATCATGACCATTGTGACATCACACTGACAGATGTAATGATCATAGTGTCACATTGTGGCATCACAAAAGGTATTGATGTCACAATTAATTGATGATGACCTACAGGTAAGGGGTCAGAGTAGGTCTATGATGTCACAGTTGGTTGGTGATATCCAAATGGCATAAAGGATCTCATTTATCATGAAATCACAGAGAATATGAGTTCCAAAACAGACTGTGCTATCTCCAAAGGCATGTGTTGTCACAAATGTGATGAAGTCCTAGGAGGATTGTGATGTCACAGTGTGACACAATATTTATGATATCTGTCAGTATGATGTCACAATGATCATGATGTCACAGTGGATTTCTGATATCACATATCGTAACAAATATTATAAGGTTGAAAATAGATTACGAACTCATAAAGGGCCTAAGACATCACAATTGCAGAACATCACAAGACTTATGAGGACAGGTCAAGTTTGTGATGTCAATGTGTTAGTGATACCACCATGGCACTGTGATAACACAAAGTGATTGTAATGCCATACATTTATGAGATCACAATGGTTTTCTGATATCAACCCACAGGCCACATCATTTGAAAGAGAATGAAATAGAATAGACATTTACAAGTTATCTATGACATCACAATGATAATATGTCATAATGCTATGAGGTCATTGTAAATTGGTGATGTTGCAAGGAGATAATGGTGTCACTCTGATGATGGGGTAACAAAGGTTTGTGATGTTACAATGGCATATATGAATACAATTGTCATGTGTTCACAATGAGGATATGGGTATACAAAGGGACTGAAATGTCACAAATGTCATGTGTGTTTTCAAAAGTACTTAGGGGCCATGATAGCTTCATGATACACAGTTGTGATGAGTTCACAATAGGTTTTTGATGTCATGATGATTTTGTAATATCTTAAACACATGTCCAATTTCAATTGCTTTTTCACAATGTGCATACAAGTTCACAGAAGGAGCTTGAAGTCCTAATGGACATGAATTTTTAAAAATGTTATGAGGCCATATTAGGTTTGTGAATACACAATGGGACATTAATATCACCATGGCAATGTCAACTCACTGCATCATGTCAAAATATTATTTTGGTGTCACAATTAGTTGATGATGCCACATTGGTGATGAGGTCACAAAAGATTGGTGATGTCACAATGTGTGGGGCATGTCAAAATGACATAATGTTTCTCAATTGTCTTTAACTTACAATGAGTATCTGAGTTCACAGAAGGACTGTAGTTTTTCCAAAAGTATGTGTTGTCACAAATATATTGGAATCCAAAAAGGTTTGTGATGTCAGAATTTGACGCAATGGTTATGACATCTGGCAGTGTGATGTTACCATGGTCATGATGTCACTGGGAATTTGTGATATCAAACGTCATATGTGAAATCTAATGAGATCCACAACAGATCATGAGGACAAAAAGGCTTAAAAAAAATTGCAGCATGTCACAACATTTATGATGACAGGATAGGTTTGTGATGTCATGGTAGGTTAGTGATATCACAATGACAATGTGATGTACAAAGGGGTTGTGATGTCACAATGGTTATGATTTCAAGATTTGTTTATGATATCAACCTACAGGCCACATTTGAAATGCAATGAAATCACAGAAAAGGCATTCATAATGTGTCTATGATGTCACAATGACAATGTGAAGTTATAATTCTATCATATTATTTTACTTTTGTGATTTCAGAATGAGCAGATGGTGTCAAAACTACAATGTGATGTCACAATTGTGATGATCTCACAAACTTTTTGATGTTAAAATGTCATGTTTGATTCTCAATTGTCAATATTTCATGGTGGGGATTTGGGTACACAAAGGGACTGTGATGTCACAAAACTATGTATTTTTTTCAAAGGTTATAAGAGGTCATAATAGGTTTGGGATGTCACAATGTGATCCTGGTGTCAAAAACAGCAATGTGATGTTACAATGTGTTTGTGATGTCACAGTGTTGGTGAGGTCACAATGGGTTAGTTATATCATGAGTTTGTAATATCACAAATTTGTCCAATTTCAATTTCTCCTAGATCACCATGATACACTTAATAACCAGCAGTGACCGTATCATCCATGGGAACAGATAGTCATCATGGCTTCCTGGTCTGGAACACAGGAGAGGCGGGTGCATGCAGCTGAAGGGAGCAGCACATGCTGCTGAAGGAGATAGGTTGTCAAGCCCCACATTGTGAGCTGCCATGAAGTGATTGGGCATGGACATTTGGGAAGTGATGATTGAAAACTGTTATGCAGGAAACATACTGCAGTGGGGGAAGGGTACAGCCTATACATAGGCTGCATGTTCAGAGCAACAGAAGGGGAGAGAAAAGAGGGAAAGGCCTGGAAGGAAAGAAGTAAAGAGACTGCAGGAGGGTAAAAACCTGGGAGAGGAAATTGAGGGAGACCAAGAGGTGAAGGATGGCAACTGGCCACCTGGACAGGGCAGGGCAGGCCTGTCAAGAGTAGAGAAGCCTGAAGAAAAGAAGGGAATGGTGAAAGGAAAAAAATGAAAAGACCTGAAAGGTAGGACAGGTCTGTAGAGAAGGAGGATGAATGGAAAGAAAAAACCCTTGTCCTTTGAAGTTTGGAGCTTTGGAGATCATTATTTTTGGGGTTGCTTATTTGCAGGCCAGATAACAAATGGTTGGGCTGCTCTTTGGAGGTCTGAGGGTTCATGGTTGAAGCTGCATTTAGCTGTGGTCATCTAGCCCAGGTCAAGGTAGACACTTGTTACAAAATTTATGAGGACGAGAGGTTTGTGATGTTACATTGCATTAATAATATCACAATGTCAATATGAGGTCACAAAGGGATTGTAATATCACAATGGTGATGTGGTCACAATGGGTTTCTGAAATCAACCTATATGTCACATTAGAGATATAATGAAACCACAGAATAGGCAATCACATTGTCTCTATGACCTAACAATGAAAATGTGATGTCATAATGCTATGACGTCATTGTCATTTTGGGATGTCACAATGATTTGATGGTATCATAACAACAATGTGATCTCACTCTGGAGATGATGTGACAAAGTGTTTGTAATGTTACAATGGCATGTCTGATGTCAGTTGTCCTTTGTTCACAATGAGGATATGGTTACCCAAAGGGACTGTGATGTCACAAGTACCATGTGCTTTTTCAAAAGTGCTAAGAGGTCACAACAGATTTGGGATGTCACAAGGTGACCGAGATATCACTGTGGAAATGTGATGTCACAATGGGTTTGTGATGTCACAGTGGTGATAAGGTCACACTTGGATAATGGTGTCACAATGAATTTGTAATATCACCATTACATGTCCAATTTCATTCTACTAGATCACAATGAAGATACTAGTTCACATAAGGAGCTCCAAGTCAGAAAGGCCATAAATTTTGTAAAATATTATGAGGAAATAATTGGTTGGTGAAAATGCAATGGTGAAAATCCCATTGGTAATGTGATGTTACCATTACATGGGATAGTATTGTTTTGAAGTCACAAATTGTTGGTGATGCCATACAGGTGATGAGGTCACATAGGTTTGTGATTTCCCAATGAGATGGTGATGTCAAAATCTCATGCCAGATCTCTAATTGACAATGAATATATAAGTTCAGGAGGGTTAATGATGTATCCAAAGGCATATGTTGGCACAAGTGTCATGATTCTTAACAGGTTTGTGATGTCACAATGTGACTCAGTGGTCATGATATCTGGCAGTGTGTCACAGTGGTCATGATGTCACAGTGGATTTCTGATATCACATGTCATACCTGAAGTATCATGAGTTAAACAATTTATGAACTCAGAGAGTCCAAAGGGATCACACTGGAAGCATGTCAAAAATTTATGAGAATAAGAAAGTTTGTGATGTCACAGTGGGTTAGTGATATCATAATTGCAATATGATGTCATCAAGGTATTGTGATGTCATAAACATTATGTGGTCACAATGTATTTCTGATATCAACAAACCTGCCACTTTTGAAATAGAATGAAATCACAGAATAGGCATTCCAATGTGTCTGTGGCATCACAATGACCATGTGATATCATAATGCTATGATGTCATTGTTTTATGATGCCATGATGGGCTGATGTTGTCATAATGACAATGTGATATTACACTGGTGATGATGTCATAAAGGTTTTGCGATGTTAAAATGACATGTCTCATCTCAATTGTCATTAGCTCAAAATAAGGGTATGGATATCAAAAGGCCTGTGATTTCACAAAGGCCATGCTTTCTTTCAAAGCTTCTGAGGTCATAATAGGTTTGGGATGTCACAATATGATCATGGTGGCACAATGTCAGTGTGATATCC
>NW_024872219.1:0-24477 GCF_019054845.1 Dipodomys spectabilis
AGATGCTGGAGGGGATGTGGACAGAAGGGAACCTTACTTCATTGTTGGTGGGAATGTAAACTTGTTCAACCACTTTGGAAAGCAGTATGGAGGTTCCTCAAAAGACTCCACATAGAGCTCCCCAATGACCCAGCAATCCCACTTTTGGGCATTTACCCAAATGATCACAAACAAGGCCACACTAAAGCTACCAGCACAACTATGTTTATTGCAGCATTATTTACCATAGCTAAGATATGGAACCAACCCAGATGCCCCTCAGTAGATGAATGGATCAAGAAGATGGGGTATATATACACAATGGAATTCTATGCCTCCATCAGAAAGAATGCATTTTTACTCTTAAAATAATGTTTTGAATTTTAAAATGACATATAAATGTACACCTCTGTGCACCTTCTTTTTAATAAGAAGAAAAATTATATTTACAAAAAATATGAAAGGACAAAAAAGCTTCCCAGCAGGAAAATACATTACAATCACAGTCTGATTCTGACCCAAGCAAAATAATACAATAAGAGCTCATCTAAAGTAAAATGAATAACAAGGGCTGGGGGCAGGGGTCAAGGGGTAGAGCACTTGCTTGCCCAGCATGAGCCTCAGAATCAAAACTACAGTACTGCCAAGGGATAAAATAAAGTATTAAAACTTAAGGAAACGGAAGGGGGGACCAAGATGGTGACAGGGCAGCAAGGAAATGCCACAGCTCTCCCCAGCCAAAAAGACAGTTCGAGTTCCAACGCTTAACCTCCCCAAGAGATGGAAAACAACAAAAAGATGAACACTCAGAGAAAAACAGGAGGTGGAAAATAACAAAAAAGAAAGAGAGGAAAAGAAGAATTACAGAACAGAGAAGAGCGAAGACCCCTCCTCCAACCCTTACTGGCTGTGCGGCAGCACGCCAAGCAATGGACACCCAGCCCGGCGGGGGCTACCGGAGTCCCAGAGACACAGGGGGCTGCCTGCAGATCACCCATGCAGAAGCCACCTGAGGTACTGGTTTGCAGACCCGCTGATCGTCACAAACAGAGAAACCTACCAGCCCGGAGTCTCCATGAAGATCCCACCTTCACCCCTCAGTCTCCACCCTAGCAGAGAGGCTCCATCCCACCGAAGCCTCCCGGCACCGGCAGCACATGAAGCCGTCACCAGTGGGCCCTGCATGGGCTGCCGGAGTCCCAGAGACACAGGATGCTGTCTGCAGGTAACCCACGCAGAAGCCGTCTGAGGTACTGGTGTCAGACCCACTGATTGTGATGACCCAGCAGGGGCTGCCGGGGTCCCAAAGACACAGGGGGCGGTCTGCAAATTACCCGAGCAGTATCCGCCTGAGGTACAGGTGTCAGACCCGCCGATTGCAATGATCCGCTGGGGGCTGCCGGGATCCCAGAGAAACAGGGGGCTGCCTGCAGATCACCCACGCAGAAGTCGCCTGAGGTACCAGTGTCAGACACACCAATTGTGACGAGGACACGGCAGGGCTCCCAGAGACACAGGGAGCTGTCTACAGATAACTTGCTCAGAAGCCACCTGAGGTACCGGTGTAAGACCTGCCAATAAACAGAAAAAAATCCCAAGCCCAGAACTCGGCCCCACGATGGGATCCCCAGAGCTACACGGGACTCCCACAGAACAGCAAAGCAAAAGACCTACAAGGAACTGGTGCTGATCCGGAGAGTGCAAACCCCAGCCCTCAGAAACTGTAAGGAGGACCAGCCCCCACCCCTCGCCTGCAGCGTGGGCACTGTGGAACCGACAGCCTCAACAGAGGCAGAGACAGAAGAGAATCACACAGAGCCACCACCGTTCAGCCCAGCCCACAACCACCCCAACTGAACTCAAATTGCAACAGCAACTGACGACATACACCACACAGAAACAACTAGCTCCAGGGTGAGTACCCCACAGGGGAGAGTGTATCCCTCAAGGGAGACCAGAGCTGGAGAGAATCCCCAGACCCAGACCCAGACTCCCTACACCCGGACCACAGGACCCACTAAAACTGGGAACTGTTCGAGAGCTCCACTAGCCCATGGAGCACACTCCACTGGCCAGGCTAGAGCAAGAGTGCCCCTGGAAGGGAACTTAAATGCCCAAGCCAGGAACAGTGCCCCTGGGTCAAGACAACCAACAGTAGAAGAAATTTGAACTGTGTACTCCAGGCTGCATAACCTAAGTGGTATACACAGCAGCACAGGCCCAACCGGTGTGCCCCAGGTGGGGGCTGGGACCAGGCCTGGGGATCCGGCATCTGAACAACACAACCAACTCCTCCCAACTGAAGTCAAAAGCTGAGCATATGCCTCAGCAGAGGGGAGAAAAAAAGGGAACTGCACCCCCTGGGAAGCACGCCTGTGACAACAAAAGACCTGGAGGCTCAGGACAAGAGAACCCAAACCCCACCAAAACCCAACCTATATACTCTAGGCTGGGAATTGGGCAACACAGGCAGCCAGCACCTGATAGTAGGCAGGAGCTCAGGCTGGTAAGGTGGCTCAGCAGTAGAGTGATAGTCTTGGGTGCATGAGGTCCTGAATCTGATTCCTCAGCGTCACATAAGCAGAAAGGGTCAGAAGTGGTGCTGTGGCTCAAATGGTAGGGTGCCAGCCTTGAGCTGAAGAGCTGAGGAACAGCACCTAAACCCAGAGTTCAAGCCCACAACTGGCCAAAAAAAAAAAGGAGCCGATAGCAGACTCCAGCATCTGGGAGAGTGCATTCAGAGCATACAATCTTGCCAAGAGCACCCGTAGGAGCAAGCAGGAGCAGTCTAGGCTGCTCAATCCTTCCAAAGGCAGGAATTGCCAGCAATATACAGCAGAGAGCCGAGAATCCTCTGTAGGTCAGACCAGCAGCTAGAGGTAGGCCCCAAATAGAACCCAGATCAGGCACAGACTCTCTCTACCAATACAGAATCAGCAACCAAGCAAAGACAGACACACCAAAACAAGATTGCAGATTAGTCTCCAATAATCCCTGAAGCCCCATGCAAAAATCACAGAGAAAAATTACAAGGTTTATCAACACTGAGGATAGCAAGCTATCCTCAATAGCCAGCAGCCAGGCAGGGGAGATCCCCAGTGGGAGCAAAGCAGGAATGGAAGACAAAAGCTACATCTAAGGGATGCTGTAGGCAATGACTCAAGCAATAAAGCAAGAAATAGACCAGAAATTGAAAGAGCACAAGGATGAACTATCAAAAGAGATAATGGATATCAAACAGGAGATGCAGCAAAAATAGAGGCTGCAAATAAATGCCAAATTAGAGGCAGTACATACCTCATTAAGAGGTGAGATCAGTACATTGAAAACAAACATCAAATCCATAAAGGAGTCCATTTCCTCCATGCAAACCACAATAAAAACCACAGTTAACAGAGTGAACGAAATGTAGAGTGTAAGATACAGAAGACAGAATACACCAACTGGACCAAAAAGTGACAGATATGGAAAAATCACTCAAATTTATCCAAAGGGAAATTTAAGAACAAGCAGACAATGCCAAGAAATTTAATCTTCGTATAATTGGAGTGGACGAAGGTGAGGAATTTCAGAGCAAGGGAATGCAACACTAATTTGACAAGATAATCGGTGAAATTTTTCCCCACCTCAAAAAAAACATCTTACCTACATAACAGAAGCACATAGAACACCCAACAAGCAAGATCCCAGGAGAAACACTTCTAGACACATTATAGTAAAAATGATAAATCTGAATAATAAGGAAACAATCTTGCATGCAGCAAAAATGAAGAAGGAGCTATCCTACAATGGGAAAAAAATTAGAATCACTGCAGATCTCTCCACACAAACACTGAAAGCAGGAAAGGCCTGGGAAAGCACCATACGAGCCCTGAGAGCCAATAACTGCCAACCCAGACTGATATACCTGGCAAAGCTAGCATTCACATTCGATGGAGAACTGAAAATTTTTAATAGCAAAGAAAAACTAAATGAATATATAAACATTAAGCCAGCATTACAAAGAATACTAAGAGGGGGGACACCACCTGAAGAAAGCAACCAGGAATGGGGACCTGCACCCAGACAGGCATTAATCAAAGTCTAACTGAGCAAGCACAGGAGGAAATGAAAGAAGAAAATCTTAGGAAAATGGAAAGACAAGGATAACAACGCATCTCTCTATACTTTTTCATAATATTAAATGGGCTTAATTCGCCAATCAAAAAAGAACTGCACACTGGATAAGAAAACATGACCTATACATCTGTTGCCTTCAGGAGACCCACCTCTCAGCCAAACATACAAACAAATTCAAGTAAAGGGTTGGAAAAGGATCTACCAATCAAATGCCCCCAGTAAGAAATCAGGTATAGCTATCCTGATATCTGACAAAATAAACTTTTTATTAAAATCAGTACAGAAAGACAAGGACGGACACTACATATTAACACAGGGAACAATACAAGAGGAGGATATTACCATCATCAACTTATATGCCCCAAATATTGGTGTACCCAGATATGTTAAACAAATACCCTCAAACTTACAGAATAAAAGAGATCCCAATACGATAATACTAGGAGACTTTAACACACCACTCTCACCAAAGGACAGGTCTACCAACCAGAGGATTGGCAAAGAAGATACCGAATTAAGTGAGGCCATACTTCAAGCGGAATTAACTGACATCTACCAAGTATTTCACCCAAAAACAATACAATAAACATTCTTCTCAGCAGCTCATGGAACTTTTTCCAAAATAGACCATATCATAGTTCATGCAAGGAACTTAAGCAAATACAAAGGGATCGACATAATCCCCTGTATCTTATCTGACCACATTGGAATCAAGCTAGTTCTCAATAACAAAGCATACCACAGAAATTTCTCTAATACATGGAAATTGAACAGCACACTTCTTAGCAATGCCTGGGTAACGGAAGAGATCAGAGAAGAAATAAAACATTTCCTGCAACTCAATGAAAATGAAAACACATCACAAAGAAACTTGTGGGACACAGCAAAAGCAGTCCTGAGGGGCAAATTTATTGCCCGCAGTGCCCACATCAAGAAAATGGAGACAGATCAAGTAAATAATCTCATGTTGCAATTAAAACAGCTAGAAAAACAAGAAAAAATGGAACCTAAAGTTACTAGATGGAGCCAGATAACCAAATTAAGAGCAGAGATTAACCAATTAGAAAAGCAGAAAATTATAGCCAAAATTAACCAAATAAAAAGCTGGTTCTTTGAAAAAATAAATTAAATTGATGGAACTTTGGCAAGATTAATTTAAAAAAGAAGAGAGAAAACCTATATTAACAGGATTAGGGATGCCCCGGGAAAAATTACAACTCATACCCAAGATATCCAAA
Source organism: Dipodomys spectabilis (assembly GCF_019054845.1). Taxonomy (NCBI): domain Eukaryota; kingdom Metazoa; phylum Chordata; class Mammalia; order Rodentia; family Heteromyidae; genus Dipodomys; species Dipodomys spectabilis. Next base: position 5,337 of record NW_024872219.1, read on the forward strand.
CAATCCAAACACACTACTTTCAAAAGTTATACTCTCTAAAGGAAGAAAACCCGGCAGAAATGGATGCATTTTTAGAGAAATACAAGTTGCCCAAACTGAGCAAAGAAGAAGTTAACCAATTAAATAAGCCAATATCCTACAACTAGATAGAGGAAGCTATCAAAAGTCTTTCAACAAAAAAATGCCCAGGACCAGATGGATTCACAGCAGAATTCTATAAGACCTTTAAAGAAGAACTAATACCCATATTCCTCAAGCTCTTCAGAGAAACAGAGAAGGAGGGAGCTATCCCAAACTCATTCTACAATGCCAATATCACACTCATCCCCAAACCAGGCAAAGACCCAACCAAAAAGGAGAATTACAGGCCAATTTCCTTGATGAACACAGATGCAAAGATCCTTAACAAGATTCTAGCTAACAGAATCCAGAAACACATAAAAATAATCATACACTATGACCAGGTAGGCTTCATCCCAGAGACACAGGGATGGTTTAACATATGTTAGTCAATAAATGTAATCCAACATATTAACAGAGCCAAGGTCAAGAATCACATGATTATCACCACAGATGCAGAAAAGGCCTTTGATAAAATTCAACATTCATTCATGCTAAAAGCTCTGGAGAAAATAGGGATAGAAGGAACATTTCTAAAAACAATAAAAGCCATTTGTGACAGACCAATAGCCAATTATACATAATGGAGAAAAGCTACAACCAATCCTCCTAAAATCAGGAACAAGGCAAGGTGCCCACTGTCTCCACTCCTCTTCAATATAGTCCTGGAAACCTTAGCTAGGGCAATAAGGCAAGAAAAAGACATTAAAGATCTGCATAGGGAAAGAAGTTAAACTATCCCTTTTTGCAGACGACATGATACTATACCTTCATGATCCCAAAAACTCCATCCCCAAACTCTTAGAAATCATAAATCACTTCGGCAAAATAGCAGGATACAAAATAAACCCACAAAAATCAGTTGCCTTCCTGTACACTGACAATGTACAAGAAGAGAGGGAAATAAAGGGAGCAATCCCATTCACAATAACCTCCCCCAAAATAAAATATTTAGGAATTAGCCTAACCAAAGATGTAAAAGAACTATTTAATTAAAACTATAAAAAGTTAAAGAAAGAAATTGCAGAAGACACTAGGAAATGGAAAGACCTCCCATGCCCTTGGATAGGCCGACTTAATATAGTGTAGATTGTAATACTGCCAAAATTAATATACAAATTCAATGCAATTCCTATTAAAATCCCAATGACGTACATCACTGAAATTCAGAAAACAGTCCAAAAATTCATATGGAACAACAAAAGACCTAGAATAGCCAAAACAATTCTAGGGAATAAAGACAACACGGGAGGGATATCCATGCTGAACTTCAAACTCTACTACAGAGCTATAATAACAAAGACAGAATGGTACCGGCACAAAAACAGATCCGAAGACCAAAGGAATAGAAGATCCAGAAATAAATCCACAGGCCTACAGCCAGCTGATATTCAACAAAGGATCCAAAGACATACAATGGAAGAAACACAGCCTCTTCAATCACTGGTGCTGGGAAAACTGGGCGGCCATATGGAGAAAACTAAAAGTGGACCCCCGCCTATACCATGGACCAACATCAACTCAAAATGGATCAAAGACCTTAACATTAAACCTGAATCTCTGAAACTACTGCAGGACAGAGTAGAAGAGACACTTGAACTAATAGTCACAGGAAGGAACTTCCTGAACAGAGTCCCAGGGTCACAACAAATTGGAGAGATACTCGACAAATTGGACAACCTTAAAATAAAAAGCTTCTGCACAGCTAAATCTATCTCAACCAAGCTAGAAAGACAACCAACTAATTGGGAAAAAATATTTACCAGCAATACATCAGACAAGGGGTTATCATCCAGTATATACAGGGAACTCCCAAACCTAACAAACCAAATATTAAATGGGCAAGGGAACTAAAGAGGGACTTCTCAGATGAAGAAATAAAAATGGCAAAGAAACACATGAGGAAATGTTCATCATCCCTGGTGGTGAAGGAAATGCAAATAAAGACAACCCTGAAATACCAGCTTACCCCAGTCAGAATATCCCACATGCACAAATCAGCTTACAATAAATGCTGGAGGGGATGTGGAGAAAGAGGAACCCTATTACACTGCTGGTGGGAATGTACACTTATACAACCACTTTGGAAAGGAGTCTGGAGGGTCCTTAGAAAGCTAAAGATTGACCTCCTTTATGACCCAGTCATACCACTTCTAGGCATCTACCCTGAACAACAATAACCAATATACAAGGACACTTGCACCTCCATGTTTATTGCAGCACTGTTCACAATAGCTAAGATATGGAAACAACCCACATGACCCACCACAGATAAGTGGATCCAAAAATTGTGTTATCTATACACAATGAAATATTATGCAGCCATTAGAATTGACAAAATAATGGCATTTGCAGGGAAATGGATGGAACTAGAAGGAATCATGTTGAGCGAGGTAAGCCAACAGCAGACAAACAGTACATGGTCTAACAATATTGATTGTTCCTTGCTTACATAGTCCTTCCTCCTCCTCCTCCTCCTGCTCTAGCTCCTTCTCCTCCTCCTCCTCTTCCTACTTCACTTCTATTCTTATTTTTTGGTTGGTTGTGGGGCTTTAGCTTTTTTTTCAAGGCACTGTTCTAATACTTGAACCATACTTCTTTTTCCATTTTTTTTTTTATGGTTAATTGTAGATACGAGATTCATGGACTTGTCTGCACACGCTGGCTTCAAACTGCATTCCTCAGATCTCAGCCTCCTAAGTAGCTAGGATTACAGGCTTGAGCACTGTTTCCCACTATTACTGTAAATAGGTCTTTAAGAAAAGATTGCCCTACTAAAATCCCAACTTTTAGCTCAGTGCTTATAACTAAAGCACCAGGTTAGGAGAGCAGACTCAGGACACACTCCCTGGACTGACAGACCTAGATCTTCCTCTTAGAACACTCATGCCACAGAACATGGGGAAATGAAGGCATCCATGTCATTAAGGAGATACATGGATTGCACAAGCAGGTCAGGTGTACATACAACTGGCACTTAGTAGGCACTGTATAAGATTCAGCTGCAATTACTAGTAAAAATAAACAGTATCACATCCACTTGATCTTGTGATATATCTAGTTTGTCATATATTAATTTGTTAAAGTTTTATGTTCGTTTTGCCTGTCCTGGGGCTTGAACTCTGGATCTGGGTGCTGTCCCTGAGCTTTTGCGACAAGACTGGTGCTCTACAACTTGAGCCACAACTCCATTTTTGGCTTTTTGTGGTTAATCGGAGATAAGAATCTCATGGCCATTCGTGCCTGGGCTAGCTTTGAATCTTAAACCTCAGATCTCAGCCTCTTGAGTAACTAGGATTACAGGAATTCGTCACAAGCACCTAGCCCTTTATATAATTTTAACACATTAAAGAATATTTGCCTTGAGCAAAGACACACAAACAAGAAATTCACTCATCGACAATAAATAATTACAGAATGAAAGGTGATTTCAAGGCACTGAAGCTGCTCTTCGTTGGCTTCACCAAGATGTAATTGAAAGGAGTAACTACTGAGAGTTGAACTCTCAACTGAATTAAATTCTAAGTCTATCTGAAGATTTTGGCGCCCAACGTTGAATGTAGGGCCTGGGCACTGTCCATAAGCTTTTCAGTTTAAGACTTGAGCCATGGCTCCACTTGGAGCCTTTTTGGTGGTTGGTTGGAAAAGAGAGTCTCATAGACTTTCTGCCATGGGCTGGCTTTGAACTACAATCCTTAGATGTCAGCCTCCTGAATAGCTACGACTATAGGCATAAGCCACTGGTATTTGGCAATTTTACGTTATATTTAATGAAACTCTTGAAACTCAAAACATTTTACATTTTGTGTAGTTTAGATTCACTGTGTATCCATTGGTGGTAATAACCACTGGAATATATATAATGTTACATATATATTTTCTACATTATAGGGATGTGTGTATTTACTTATTATAATTACTACAGATCATTTTCACATCTTGAGTTATTTGATGTTTGCAAAATTGATCACATCAAGCAGTGTCTTAAATAACTCATGCTAATGCAGTCTGATTGTATTTCATGAATGTATTTAAGATTACAACCTCCTAGCAGAAAAATGATAAGTAAAATATGTGAGACCTCTTATTATAAGGTCTACAGTAAATTCAGAAACAAGTGACCAGATAATATCAGCAAGAGACAACTTATCTCCATTTCAGCAATCCTAAAGCTGTTCTTAGTCCTGAAGCAAATAGCATTGGTTTACTTACAGTTATTATGGTCCTTTGTGATTTGGAAATTAAGATGCAGTGCTCATAGGACAAGCCCTAAGAACTTGTATGCTAACCTTGCTGGAAGGAGAATAGGAATAAAGTGGGGAAGTGGTCTGAGTCCAGAAGTCCAATGGAAAGACAATAACTTCCTAAGTGGATGGTTTTATGGAGGTATAGTGGCAGCTTAAAGGTACCAGAGACAACATTGGCTTACCACTGTGCTTCACAAAGTATGGTCTCTTGTATAGGTATTAATGTTGTTGAATAAAGAATCTTCAGTCTGGGATGTAGCTCAGTGGCAAAGTGATTGTCTAGCAAGCACAATGTCCTGGGTTCAATTGCCACTACCAAAAAAGAACAGACCCCAAAAAAGAATCTTCTGTTGGCACTGGTAGTTCACACCTGTAATCCTACCTACTTAGGAGGCTGAGATCTGAGGATCAAGGTTTGAATCATGAGGTTATTATCTCCAATCAACCAGCAGAAAGCTAATAGTAGAGGTGTGGATCGAGTGGTAGAATGTAAAACTTGACAAAAAAGCCAAGGAAGAATGAGAGGACTTGAGTTCAAGCCTCAGTACCAGCACATGTTGGCTCACACCTGTAATCCTAGCTACTCAGGAAGCTGATATCTGAGGATCCAGATTTGAAGCAGGCTGGTCAGAAAAGTCCCTGTGAGATTCTTATCTCCAATTAGACCCTAAAAACTGGAAGCGGAGTTGTGGCTCAAGTGGTAGAACACTAACCTTGAGCACAAAGAGGCCCAGGGACAGTGCTCAGGCTCTATGATCAAGCCCCAAAACAGAAGCAAAAACAAATCCTCAGAAAATTTAAGATAACTCTATCTCTATTAAGCCTAACTGAAAAGTATGTGATCGATGATGAATGACACTAATAACATTTAATAATAAGTCTTCTCATGAGGATTTATTCTGTGATGGCACTGTGCTGATCACTGTAAATAAATGATCTCATTCCAACTTCAAAGTAGCCCTTGGAGGTAGGGACTGTGATGTCTCCATTTTACAGATGAGAAAACCAGGCCCAGAAATATGTGTCCAAAATCACAGAGTTAATGGGTGGCAGGATCAGGGCTCAAATCTTGATCTGGGTACAAAGTACATTTTCTCCTTAAGTTGTGGTAAAAATATTAGTTATTTTTCACAATGTGAGAATGTGTAGGTCAGTGACATTTAGCAATTCACAATTTTGTGCTACTATTGCATGATTTCTGGAGTATTTTTATTTCCCCTAAAGAAGACCTATTAAGGAGTAATTCTCCAAAATTATATTGCCCTAGCTCCTGGTAGCACTAATCTACTCTGTCCCTACAGATTTGCCTATTCTACAGATATTTTATATCAGTGGAATCATACAATAAATGGCCTTTTATCTCTGGCTTCTTTTAGTTAGTACAGTGTTTGCAAAGTTAGCTTATATCATTGCATGCAATCAAAACCTTTGTCCAACCAGGCTCACTCCTGTAATACTACTCAGAAGGCTGAGATCTGAAGAACACAGTTCAAAGCCAGCCCGGGCAGTAAAGTCTATGAGATTCTTATCTCTGATTAACCACCAGAAACCAGGAGTGCCAGTATGGTTCAAACTGGTAGAGCACTAATCTTGAGGGAAAAAAAGCTCAGGGCAGCACTCAGACAGAATAACATCTAAGGTTCATAACAGAAGCAGCTGGTGCCTCCTCAACCACACAATAACTGCCAAGTATAGGGCTGTTGAATAGCTAAGTGAATGGGTAACCTTCACAGAAGTGTGGCGGACACAGAACGTGCCCCAAGCTCCAAGGAGTTACAGGATGGCTGTGTCCAATGGGTCTGCAGCCCAGGTCACCTGCTCTCATTTGCAGTGGCTCTCCCCCCGGCCTGCCTCTCCCGAACAGGCCGGGGGTGGGGCAGGGAGGTCCTGTGATGTAACAGCCACCCAGCCTGCGCTTGGGCTCTCTAGCACGCAGACTGGGGAAGGGGCGTGTCTCTGTGTGCTGATTGGCTGTCTCGTGGCAGTTGGGCGGGCAGTGGTAGTGGCAGCACAGGGAGGGACTAGAATGGGCCTGGCAGGGAGGGTGGAGGCAGGCAGCATGGGTCCTCACCACAGGCTCCCCTGAGCCTTGCTTGCTTGGACTGACCACAGGGCCTGCAGTGGCCTCGGTGGGATAAGGGCACCCTGGGGTGCCCTATGGTCGCCACCTGCATCACAATGCAGGAGAGCTTCGGCTGGGTCGTGGCCAACCGCTTCCACCAGCTGCTGGAGGAAAAGTGGGACCCGTTCAATCTCCACTATGCTAAGCTCTGGCACCAGCAGCAGCTACAGCATTGCCTGCACGACCAGGTGGCGATGGCGGCTCCTGGCGGCCTGGGTGGCCAAGTGTGGCCAAGCAAGGCAGCCGCAACCAGGCCGGAACCTCGGTCCCCAGGCTGGGCATGGGCGGCAGCTGCGGGGAGTCCCAGAAGGAGCTCAAAATCATCCCAGCGCCTGGTGTGCCATGCCCAGACAGCCCTGGCTGGGAGCAGGTAGGAGAGGAAGGGTGTGGGGCACAAGGCCTTCTGGCTGGCATCCTATACCCTCCACGTGAGCCAGTGGCGCTGTGCACAGCAAGGGTGGGCACCCTAGAGGCATTGCAAGGGTCGAGAGCATTCATGGCTGCGAAGGTGGCGCCCCAGGTGGCTCCGGAGTCAGGCAAAGTTGGGGGGTCGCGGGGCCTGCCTGCGCAGAAAGAAGTCCAGAGAGGGCTGGTGCTGCCGCCACCACTGTCCCAGCCAGTGCATGGTGCGGAAGGGGATCGGCATAAAGGGAAGGGAGTGACCTGGAAAGGGGGGAAAAGTGTGGGGGGGACGGGGACATGGAGAATGCAGGGGGCTGGAGGCGGAGGACAGGGGCAGGGCTGCAGTTCTCCAGTTCTCCACCTGGCGTTGGCCTGGCAGCACTTGCAGTCCTGAATCACCCCTGATTGTGCTAAGATGGCATTCCTAACTCTGTCACCTCCAAGCTTCTAGATGCCTCCTGCCTCATCAGACCACCACCTGGTGCAGGAAGGGGAAGAGCACCTCAGAAAGCACTTCCACCTGAACCGCCCTGGCCTAAGGTGCCTGCACCTGTCTCCCCCTTCTTCCCTGATTGCTGAGTGAGGTGTGCTGTTGTCATGAGGTTACATGTGCACTTGTCACTTTTGTGAGTGTTGAGGTTAGTTGTCACTGTTTTGAGTATTGAGGTGAGGTATGCAGTACTCATTGTTCAGACTGTTCTGAGTGTTGAGGTTAGGTCTGTGGTTATCACTGTTCTGATTACTGAGGTTAGATGTATAGTTGTCACTGCTCTGAGTGTTGAAGTTAGGTGTGTGATTGTCAATGTTAGGAGTATTAAGGTTAGGTGTGCGGTTGTCAGGGTTCTGAGTGTTGAGGTAAGGTGTCCAGTTGTCACTGTTGTGAGTAATGAAGTTTGATGTTTAGTCATTGTTGTTGTTAATGTTGAGTTTAAGTGTGTAGTTGTCACTGTCCTGAGTACTGAGATTAGGTGTGCAGTTGTCACTGTTCAGACTGTTCTCAGTGTTGACGTTAGGTGTGTGGTTGTCACTGTTCTCAGTACTGAAGTTAGATGTGCAATAGTCACTTTTCTGAGTATTTGGGTTGGGTGTGTGATTGTCACTGTTATGAGTCTTGAGGCTAGTTGTATAGTTGTCATTGTTCTGAATATTGAGGTGAGGTGTGCAGTAGTCACTCTTAAGACTGTTCTGAGTGTTGAGGATAAGTATGTGGTTGTCACTGTTCTGAGTACTGAGGTTAGATGTGTAGTTGTCACTGTTCTGAGCATCGAGGTTAGGTGTGTCATTGTCACTGTTCTGAATACTGAGGTTAGATGTGAAGTTGTCACTGTTCTGAGTGTTGAAGTTAGGTGTGTGGTTGTCAGTGTTAGGAGTATTAATGTTAGGTGAGCTGTTGTCACTGCTCTGAGTGTTGAGGTTAGGTGTGTAGTTATCACTGTTCTGAGTATTGTGGTTAGGTGTGCAGTTGTCACTGTTCTGAGTACTGAGGTTATATGGAAGTTGTCACTATTCTGAGTGCTAAGGTTAGGTATGTGGTTGTCACTGATTTGAATATTGATTTTAGGTGTGCATTTGTCACTGTTCTGAATGTTGTGGTTCCGTGTGTAGTTGTCATTGTTCTTAGTATTTTTTTTTTTTTTGTCAGTCGTGGGGCTTGAACTCTGGGCCTGGGTGCTGTCCCTCAGCTCTTCAGCTCAAGGCGAGTGCTCTACCACTTGAGCTACAGCACCACTTCCGGTTTTCTGGTGGTTTATTGGACACAGGAGTCTCACGGTCTCTCCTGCCCGGGCTGGCTTTGAACCACGATCCTCAGATCTCAGCCTCCTGAGTAGCTAGGATTACAGGTGTGAGCCACCAGTGCCCGGCCATTGTTCTTAGTATTGAGGTTAGGTGTGTAGCTGTCACTGTTGTGAGTATTGAGATTAGGTGTGCAGTTGTCACTGTTCTGAGTGTTGAGATTAGGTGTGTAGTTGTCACTGTTCTGAGTATTGAGGTTAGGTGTGCAGTTGTCACAGTTCTTAGTAGTGAGGGTAAGTGTGAGTTTGCCACTATTCTGATTCTTCTGATATTGATGTTAGGTGTGCAGTTGTCCTTGTTCTGAGTATTGAGGTTAGGTGTGTGGTTGTCACTCTTGTGAGTGTTGAGGTTAGGTGTGTGGTTGTCACTCTTGTGAGTGTTGAGGTTAAGTATTTGTCATTGTTCTGAGTATTGACGTGAGGTGTGCAGTTGTCACTGTTCTCACTGTTCTGAGTGTTGAGGTTAGGTATGTGGTTGTGAATGTTCTGAGTACTGAGGTTAGGTGTGTAGTTGTCATTGTTCATAGTAGTGAGGTTAGGTGTGCACTTGTCCCTGTTCTGAGTGTTGAGGTTAGGTGTGTAGTTGTCACTCTTCTTTCTGTTCTGATTATTGAGGTTAGGTGTATAGTTGTTACTGTTCTGAGTATTGAGGTTAGGTTTGTAGTGTCACTGTTATGAGTAGTGATGTTAGATGTGTAGTTGTCATAATTAGCAGAGCTTATTTGGCCTGTTCCTGGCTTGGTCAATACTTGTGCACTGCTTCTGGGAAACAGAGTCTCATGCCTCTTCTTCTAGGTCTTCTGGAAGCTGAGATGGAATCTAGGTTCGAATCCAGCCTGGCAGTAAAGTCCAGGAGACTCCTACCTCCAATTAACCATGGTGGGGCTGCGGTTCAATAGTGGAGTGCCAACCCTGAGCCAGAAGTCTTGAGAGACAGAGCTCAGGCCTGAGCATGACATGCATGAACACAAACATGTGCATGTGTGCAGACACACACACAAAGTGTGAGTTCCAGCCCAGTTCAGAAAATTTTAAGAACTGGCACCTTGACTTGTGCAAATCACTACTCTACCTTTATCTGTGTAAAGTCGATTTGCTACATAAGAATCAGAAGTCAGTAAAATAAAGATGCTGAAAACCAAATGCTATTCCATATGTCAGTAAGTTTATGACCTTATTTGAACAAATGAGATAATGAACTTTTGACCTTACTTTTTCTCAAATTAGACAAATACAAAGTTAAACGAGGCAAGGCTTTTCCATTTATTTACTTATTTATGTATTTTTGGCTGTAATAGTTTGAACTGATGGCCTCATTATTTTTCAGACATAGATGTCTCCCTATGCTTCCTACATAGCTGACATTAGAAGTGTGTGGCATCATGACTTCATATCTAGCTTCTTTTTTTTTAAACAAATGAAAATGTTGTGTCCTTTAGAAGAGTGTGACACTGCAGCTAGTACTGCTAATAAGCTGACTTTTCACTGTTTTCGATTTAAAATTATGTTTTTGTCATTTTTTTCTTATAGTATTGAGGATCAAACATGGGGCCTCAAGCAAGCCAGGCCAGAGGACTTTACCAATGAACAGCAGTCCTACCCTGTTTTGGAAATTTTAAACATTCATGACATTGAATGAAGACCCTTTATTTTTCCTGCTGTCAGAAATGTGAATTTATATGCCCAAATTTAATTACATAAATGCACAATGCTGTTTCTTTTTTCAAAACTTAAGTGCTATAAAACTGGGATGCAGTCTACTTCCTGCTTGACATTGTAATCTAGCGCACTTACCAATTTATCTACCCATTTAGCGTCTAGGCAATCTGGCTTTTGAGATCTATAGTTAAAAATCTTGAGTTAATATTATAGTTAGAATATCATTGCAGTTCTTTTTCAAGTGCATAATAGCAGCAAGCACCTCATTAATTTCCATTTATGTAGTTACTGTACTAAAATTATCTGTAATGGGTTTTAGAGATCTTCAAAAACTCCTGTTAGCCCTGTTATGAACGTCTGTGCTTTTCTATACTCAAATATTTTAAATTTAGTCTGGAGATTGAGTGAATGCTTAACATAGAGAAATGTCTAGCACTTTGGAATATGCTTTTTGACATACACCAGAAACATTAATCCTCCAGAGTGTGGAAATCAGAAGCTTGCCCGGTGGAAATGGAGGTTTTAATGTAACTAGACTGTCCAAATATGTATAGAAACCTTCAAGAGGCCCTTTGCTCAGTATATTCTTGAACCATCAGAGGCTGTTTCAGCTTACTTTCCTCAGCTTTCAGAGCCTAGGAAACTCTTTGAGCCAAAATGCAACTATTTTATGGGAACTCGTGCTGGAAATTTTACTGTATTCTTTTTCTTCTCTAGACTTGTGTTTAGATCAGTGATCAAAATGCTTATGTCAGTCTTTAATTGGAAAGGGCTGGTGAAATGCAAGGTTTGCATTACCTACTTCAAGCTGCTGTTCCAGCATGGAAAAACAAGGTGGATTCAATTGTAGTCTTGACCTCTTACTACTGATTTCTGGGGCAAAATGTCTGTTACTATTAGCTTTGGTCTTTGGAGATTTAGAGGGAGAATGTAATGTTTGTAATTGTCCTAATAAGTAACCAATTCTATTTAACACTTTTCAGTTTACATACAGAAATGATGGAAGTGACTTTACTATAAAGCATTTTTAATTGATATAATTAAAATAGGGTAGCAAAAAGAAGGTAGAATAAGCACTGAAGTAATTCTGTAGTTGAATGGATATACTATAATGGTAAAACACAAACGCTTATGGGTTACAAATAGAAAATCTAAAGCAAATTTTGTAATTTTTCAGTTTGTTAACTATATTTATTTATATGGTAGTTCTAGAGCTTGAACCCAAGGCCTGGGCTCTGTCTCTTAGCTTTTTCTTTTTGCTCACAGCTACTGCTCTACTACTTGAAGCCACAGCTCCACTTCTGGTTTTCTTGGAGATAACATAACTTTTATAGCAAGATAGGCTTCGAACTGTGATCCTCAGATCCCAGCCTTATAAGTAGCTAGGACTACAGGAATGAGCCACCAGTGCCCAGCTTTACCTTGTTATTTTTTTCCCTTTGGTTGTGGGGCTTGAACTCAGGGCCTGGATTTTGTCCCTGAGATCTTTTGCTCAAGCCTAGCACTCTACCACTGTGAACCTCAGTGTTAATTTCAGTTTTTCTGATGGTCAGTTGGAGATAAGAGCCTCATGGATTTCCCATCTAGGCTAGCTTTGAACCATGATCCTCAGATCTCAACCTTCTGAGTAGCTCGGGTTAGAGGTGTAAGCCACCAGTGCCTGGCTCAACTTGTTAACATACTTAGTGACATTCTCCTCTGATTTCAAACACCCCTTCTAATTTTGTTGACCTGATTTGTTTCTGCAGTAGAAGTATAATCCTCTGTGAAAATACAATTAAGTGATATTAATTAGATTTAAATATTTATAGATATTATAGAATATTAAAGCCATATCAAAATGAACTTAAATCTTTTGCACAATAGTTGACACTCAAAAGCATTTTATATTAAAGGTAATTATGTAATTTTATGTTTGTGATGTACAAACAGGATTTTTATTTTAAGACCTGATAGTACTTATTTGTGTTAGGCTATAAAGTTTAGTTAGGAAATATTAATGAGACAAATGAAAAATGCATGTATTTTTTATATATTTTTGCCTGTCCTAGGGCTTGAACTCAGCATCTGGGCACTGTCTCTGGGCTGCTTTTGCTCAAGGCAAGCGTTCTACAACTTGAGCCACAGGACCACTTCTGGCTTTTTCTGTTTGTATAGTACAGGGTATCATGCGTGCTAGGCAACCACAAAACCACATTCCTAGCTCTATGCCGGTATTTTTAATGTGGATACATGAGAGGAATTCAATGAGATGTACACCCATTATTTGAATAAATTTTAAGGTTTTCTATCTGCACTGTTAATGTGGAGTAATTACTCCTAAGGAAAATCAAAGAACTATAGTAAAAGTTATAAGTAATATTTGAGGAGACCTTTCAAATGTAAGGGGGAAAAAGACAATTTTGGAAGATGGTTAAGAAATGACAAAGTTCATAACTTATTTACTAAATTATTAGGTGGCTAAAAATATAGGATTTGATTGAACATTCTAATGCATCAGAAGAGAAAAGACTAGAGAGGGCTAGCACACTGTCCTTGTTTTACCTGGATGGTGGATTCTTAAATGGACCAAAAAAGATGCCTTCTTTAGTGAGTTGGAAACTGAATTGAGGTCCATACTAGAGACATATGGCAAATATATAAATCCCATCAAAGAGCAGGAAAATCTGTTTTAAAATACAATTTTAAGTACAATCTAATATGTATTTTAAAGTAAAATCTAATGAAATGGTATGTATCTACTTTTCTGGATGAGGTTTAGAACTATGGTTTCATAAAGCTGCTTTTGAAATGTGAAATGTAGTTAATTTATTAAAATGTGTTAATAGAGGTCACCTATAATTAACCAGGTCTGGTGCATACCTGTGATCTTAACACTCAGGATTCTTGATATAGAAAGGTTGTGAGTTCCAGGATAGTGTCAAGCACATGTAATGACCTTATTTCAAAACACAGCAACAACAGAAAGAAAGAAAGAAAAAGATACCTATAATTATATGGTTTATCTTTTTTGGGGGGGACTAATGGTTGGGTATAAACTCTAGGCCTGGGCACTGACCCTCAGCTCTTCAGCTCAAGGCTAGTGCTCTACCACTTGAAACCACAGCGCCACTTCTGGTTTTTTTCTGCTTATGTGGTGCTGAGGAATCAAACCCAGGGCCTCAAGCATGCAAGGCAAGCACTCTACCACTGAGCCACCTTCCCAGCCCATATGGTTTATCTTATACTCTCTAAAACTTAAGTGAAGTCACAATACTAATAAGGTTTTATTAAAAATAAATAAATTCCAGGAAATAGCATCAGTAAGTTTTCCCCCCTGAAATACCCAAGTTTTTCCAATGGTTTTCCAACTTGTTTTTAGAAAAATGAAATCTTAAGGAACCTACAGAATTTTACCAGTGCTGTCATGGATATTGTGTTTTATCCCTCTGCTTTGGTTTTCTGCTGGCAGGCTAGAAGTGGACTCCTAGAAGAGGGGAGCAACAAGGATGGAATGACAGTCTGGGAACAGATGTAATACTTGATAGAGAGCATGGAGATCCTACAGGGAATATTGACTGTCTGAGACCAGAGGCAGGCAGACTATACAGCCAAGAAGTTTTCAGAGTCCTGTAACACATGGAGGCTGAACAACATACTGCTGAATCATGAGCGAGTCATGGAAGACATTACAAAGGAAATTCAAATGTTCATGATATTCAACAAAAATGAACACACAAATTACCAGCTCCTCTGGGACTCAGCAAAGGCAGTACTCAGGGGCAAGTTTATAGCTCTGAGTTCCTATATCAACACATTGGAGAGATCTGAAACCAACAATTTAATGAGACATCTGAATCTCCTTGAAAAAAAGAGCAGCAAGATAAACGCCAATCCAATAGACAGAAAGAGATAATTAAAATTGAATCAGAATTAGAATAAAAAAAAACTATAGAAAGAATCAACAAAATTGGATGATTGGGTAGGGGGGCGGGGGGAGGCTGGGAAGGGCTGGGAAGGGGAAAAAAAGGAGGAGGCTACAATGCTTGATAACAAATGTACTCATTATTTTGCCCTTGTAATTGTAACCCCTCTGTACAGTATTTTCACAATAAAAAATAAACAAAAATTAAAAAAAAAAGAATCAACAAAACAAAGAGTTGGTTCTTCGAAAAACTTAACAAAATTGACAGACCCTTGGAAAATCTTATCAGAAAAAGAAGAGAACACACCAAAATAAATAAACTCAGAGATGAGAATGGAAACATCACCACAGAAACAACCAAGATTCAGGGTATTATAAGGGAATACTTCTCAAAACTTTATGCTAATAAGTTTGAGAACTTGGCAGAAATGGGCCTTTACCTAGCAAAAATTGACATGCCAAAAGTAAACAAAGATGAGTTAAACCATCTTAACAGGCCTATATCAAGCATTGAAATAGAAACAGCAATAAGAGACCTCCCAGCTAAGAAAAGTCCAGGACCAGATGGTTTTACACGGAATTCTACAAGGACTTCAAAGCTGAGCTCACACCAGTATTCCTCCAACTCTTCAATGAAATTGAAAGAGAAAGTTCATTACTGAACACATTCTATGAAGTCATCATAACCCTCATCCCAAAACTAGGCAGGGATTCTCAAAGAAAGAGAGCTAGAGACCCATTTCTTTGATGAACATTGATACAAAACTTCTAAAAAAAAATTGGCCAATCGACTTCAACAATTCATCCAAAAAATCATACACCACGAGCAAACAGGATTCAATTCAGGGATGCAAAGTTGGTTCAATATATGCAAATCAAATAATACAATTCATCACATCAACAGGAGCAAGGATAAAAACCACATGGTTATCTCAATAGATGCAGAAAAAGCATTTGACAAGATCCAACATCCCTTTATGATGAAGGTTCTGGAAAAATTAGGAATCCATGGAACATTGGTGAATACAATAAAAGCTGTATATGACAAACCTACAGCCAGCATCATACTTAATAGTGAAAAACTAAAGCCATTTCCTCTTATCTCTGGAACAAGACAAGAATGTCCACTCTCTCCACTTCTCTTCAATCTAGTTTTAGAATGCCTAGCTACAGCAATAAGACAAGATGCAGACATAAAGAGGATCCAAATATGGAAAGAAGAAATAAAACTCTCCCTCTTTGCAGATGACATGATCTTGTATTTAAAGAATCCCACAGACTCCACTCCCAAATTACTCAAGCTGATTCAAATCTTTGGCAAAGTAGCAGGGTATAAAATTAACCCTCAAAAATCAATGGCTTTTCTGTATGTCAACAATGATAAAAGTGTGGATGAAATTCAGAAAGCAACTCCATTCACAATAGCCACACAGAAATTAAAATATCTAGGAATTAACTTATCCAAAGAAGTGAAAGATGATGAAAACTTTAAAAACTTGAAAAAAGAAATCAAAACAGAACTTAGAAAATGGCAAAAACTCCCATGCTCCAGGATTGGAAAGAGTAACATCGTGGAAATGGCAATACTTCCCAAGGCTATCTACAAATTCAATGCGATACCTATCAAAATTCCAAAATTCCAACCTCATTCTTCAAGGAAATAGAAGAGACAATCCAAAAATCCATATGCAACAATAAAAGACCCCAAATAGCAAAAACGATCCTCAACAGAAAGAACACTGCTGGAGGAATATCAATACCAAATTTCAAACTCTACTACAAAGCCAGAGTAATCAAAACAGCTTGGTACTGGCACAAGAGCAGACCTCAGGACCAATGGAATAGAATTGAAAACCCAGAAATGAACCTACAGACCATAGCCATCTAATCTTTGATAAGGGAGCTAAAACAATAGAATGGAAGAAAGACAGCCTCTTCAGTAAATGGTGCTGGCAAAATTGGTTAACTACTTGTAGAAAACTAAAGCTAGATCCTTATATATCACCCTGCACCAGAATCAACTCCAAATGGATCAAAGACCTCAGAGTCAAAGCAGACACTCTGACAACATTACAGGATGGAATAGGATTAACCCTAGGTCTCCTTGGCTCAGGCCGAAATTTTCTGAATACAGACCCAGAAACACAACAAATCAAAGAAAGGTTGGACAATTGGGATATTGGGATGCATGAAGTTGCAGAGCTTCTGCATGGCAAAGGACATAGCTAGCAAGATCTATAGAAAGCCTAATGATTGGGAGAAGATCTTCACTAGCCATACAACAGACAAGGGTCTCATATCTAAAATATACTTGGAACTCAAAAAATTAAATCCCCCAACAAGAAATCCTCAAAGAAACAACTGCCCAATAAATAAGTGGGCTAAAGAATTAAAGAGAAACTTCTCTGAAGAAAGAAGGATGGCCAATAGACACATGAAGAAATGTTCAACATCCCTAGCCATAAAAGAAATGCAAATCAAAACAACATTGAGATACCACCTCACACCAGTTAGAATGGCAAAAATCAAGAACTCTAATAACAACAGATGCTGGAGGGGATGTAGACAGAAGGGAACCTTACTTCATTGTTGGTGGGAGTGTAAACTTGCTCAACCACTATGGAAAGTAGTATGGAGGTTCCTCAAAAGACTCCACATAGAGCGCCACTTTGACCCAGCAATCCCACTTTTGGGCATTTACCCAAATGTTTACAAACAAGACTACACTAAAGCTACCAGCACGACTATGTTTATTGCAGCATTATTTACTATAGCTAAGATATGGAACAAACCCAGTTGCCCCTCAGTAGATGAATGGATCAAGAAAATGTGGTATATATACACAATGGAATTCTATGCCTCCATCAAAAATAATGACATTGCCCATTTGTTAGGAAATGGAAAGACTTGGAAAAAATTATATTAAGTGAAGTAAGCCAAGCCCAAAGAAACATAGGTCCCATGGTTTCCCTTATTTGCAATATCTAGTATATGTCTAAGTCAAGCAGAAAAGATCAGATAAGGTGATGTTAGGGAAATGAACCCTAAGATATTTATTCAAATATTTTTCTTTCATGAGATTGTTTCTAACACATTTATAAGATTATTTCTTTGTTGCTTTGTATGTCCCTCCCCCACAGTATAACCCCTGCTTTCACTCTTTTTGATGTGGGTATAATTTGTGGAGGGGAAGGAGAAAAACACATCGTTTAAATAGGGATACAGGTTGACCCATTGCAACAATGAGATATACAAGTCATTATGTCGAAAACGAACTTTACAACTTTGGCGCGGGGTGTGGGGGAGGATGAGGAGGGATGGAAAGGGGAAACAAAAAGGAGGCTACAATGCTTGATAAGAAGTGTACTCATTATCTTGCCCATGTAATTGGAACCCCTCTGTACAGTATTTTCACAATAAAAAATTAAATTAAATTAAAAAAAGAAGTTTTCAGAGGTAAAGTATGTATCACAGTCCTCAATTTGGAGGGTTGGGGAACCAGATGACTTTTCATAACACCCATAAGCCTTTGTGACCTTTCCATGTTATGGGTCTTAGGAATATTTTGCTAGTGTACGCGACAAGTCATAATTATCTTAGATGACACCTGAAAGATCTACGTGTATTTCAGAGATTACCTTATATTAAGATTCAGGACCAGTTGTATAATTAAAACTAAATTGTGGAGCTTGGTGCTGTTGGCTCATGCCTATAAGCTTAGCTACTCTGGAGGCTGAGATCTGAGGATCACGGTTCAAAGACAGCGTGGGCAGGAAAGTCCTTGAGACTCTTATCTCCAATTAACCACCAGAAAACATTTAGTGATGCTATGGTTCAAATGGTAGAGTGCTAGCCTTGTGCTGAAGAGCTGAGGGACAGCACCCAGGCCCAGAGTTCAAGCCCCATGACCAACAAAAATAAATAAATAATAAATTAACTGTGGACTTGGAAGGTACTTTAGTGGTAGAGCATTGGTAGAGCACTTTAGAATGTTCAAGGCCCTAGGATCAGTTTCTAGTACCACTGTAAAGGAAAAAAATAATTTTATTGTAACTATGAGAAGCACTCAGTGTTTCACACCAGTTAACATAGCAGTTTTGCAAGACACCACTTGGAAAAAAATTATATTAAGTGAAGTAAGCCAGGCCCAAAGAAACATATGTCCTATGGTTTCCCTTATTTGCAATAACTAGTATATGTCTGAGACAAGCAGAAAAGGTCAGTTAAGTCGATGTTATGTGAAATGAATCGCAAGATAAGGATTCAGACATTTTTTCTTTCTTGTGATTGTTTCTAACATATTTATAAGATGATTTCTTGTTGCTTTCTATGTCCCTCACCCACGGTATAACCCCTGCTTTCATTGTATTTGATGTTGGTATAATTTATGGAGGGAAAGGAAAAAAAACACAACGTTTAAATAGGGATACAGGTGGACCCATTGCAACAATGAGATGTACAAGACGTTATGTTGAAAAATGAACTTTACAACTTTGGCTGGAGGGGTGGGAGGTTTGGGAGATGGGAAGGGATGGGAAAGGGAAATAAAATAGGAGGCAACAATGCTTGACAAGAAATGTACTCATTACCTTGCCCATGTATTTGTAACCCCTCTGCACGGTATTTACACAATAAAAAATTTTAAAAAGCTGTGTGTGGTGGTAGATGCCTGTCAGCTATGTGGGAGGCATAAATATGGGGTCCAAGCTGGCCTAAACAAAAGCAAGTATACAAAAGTAACAAAATAGCTGGACGTTAATGGCTCATATCTGTAATACTAGCTACCCAGAAGGCTAAGATCTGAGGATCCCATTTTGAAGTCAGCCCAGGCAGTAAAATCCATAATATTTTTCTCCAATTAGCCAGACTAGAGGTGTGGCCTAATAGAGAAGCA
>NW_024872220.1:0-22231 GCF_019054845.1 Dipodomys spectabilis
TCCTTATTAACATGAGATAGAGAAGACTTTTCTTATTACATAAGCCAAAAAGTTTTGGGATCAGAAAAGAATTGAGCAAATTGAAAAGGCAAGAAAACGCGTACTTAGAAGCCCTAGCTAAGCATATTGGCTTCAGCAGTGGAGGGAGGCCAAACTACTTGATATACATTGTCTTAATATTTTTGCTACCTAAAGTGATTTTACAGAGCCTATTTAGATCACTACAATGCAGAACAGATTGAATGAAGACATGAAAATAAATTCCACATCCAATAAAAAGAGTTGTAAAAGGAAAACCATGAAGATTTAGTGTGGGTCCGATCTTGTTGAGTCAGCTAGAGTAGCAGTTGAAGCACACTTTTTGCTCATAGAGACATGATCCACAGGCATGTCTGCCTAGCTTGCCATCCATGACCTGTCCATACTCCGTACATTCCCCCGGGGGACCAATCTGTGCCTGTCACCAAGCAGTGCTCATCACAAGTGCCTTACAGCAACTCTCTGCTAAGTAATTGGCTGGGAAGGACTCAGGAGGTTGGGAAAGCTGGGGCTTTAAAATCACCCCCTTGTGCAGAAATAAACGAGACCTGCTTAAGCCTGTTCTCCCAACGTGTGTTGTTGTGTGCTTCGTTCACACTTACCTCCTGCCAGAGACTAGCCCTACAAGTGATGCCTAACGACAGGCTCGATTGCTTTTGGCAGATAGATGGTCTAGGGTCTAGTGCAAGGTTAGTGCCTCTATGGGTAACCTTCCCCCGCAGCAGGAGAGCCTCAATCACGAGCACTTGTTGCCCTGTTCTGGAGTAGGCAGATGAAAGTATCACAAAAGGAAGCTAGTTTAATATGGGAAATAGTGAGTGAATTGTGTCCCTGGATTGACACCGGGGACATTTGGGATCCAGACAGGTGGACCCACGTCCTTCAGGCAGCTCATAAAAAGGAAGTCCATGAAGGCGCTGAGCTGCCCCTAACCTTTTACCCCATCATAGTAGGTATTCAAGCCTGTCTATCAGGGAAAGAAGAAGGGGAAACTCTGCAGGCATTTAACACCTCGCTGCAAGAAGAAACAACAAAAGGAAAATGGCGAAGCTGCTCAAACACTCCCATCTTCTTGTGATACAGCAAACAATTCCAGCAAGAACACAGATAACCAACAACTTCCACTATCAAGTGACACAGGGGGCTGGCCAGCTATGCTTGTAAAACCGCCTCCCCCACACTATCAGTCCCAGGAAGCCTGCCCAATCACTTCTTTTTGCTGTTTAGGCCAGCCTGGGAACTCCCCTCAGAAAACTTTGTATCCTTGGGCAGAGATATCCAACTTTGCCCAGGAACAAAAACCCATTGTTCCCCATGTAATACAACAGTTGTTCATGGGCCCCACAACTATCGTGGCAACGACAGCCAAGCCTATAAATGAACCCCAGTTCATATTCCCGGTAAACGTCCACCGAACCTCTGTATGACCTAACCAATGGCACCCCCATGACCCAAAAGTACTTGACAAATACTGGGCCGCTGTCAGGGAAGATGGGTTACAGTCCCTGAACGCTCAACAGATGCTTGAATCCCTTAGCATTGATCTTAACTGCCCCATGATTGGAAGAGTTTAATGAACACAGCATTATCTTCAGGGTCTTCCTTTTATGGAAGGCTGCTTTTTCTGATGAATGTGAACAACAAAGCACCCAAAATATCACTACCAGAGGGCAGGATGCCACCATGGGGGACCCTGATTGTTTAAAAGGTGAGGCAGCTTATGCGTCTCCTGCCGCACAAACAGTAGCACCTCCACAGTACTTTGATCAAGTATGCCTCTGTGCGTTGAGGGTTGTCTCCTCAGTCCCTTCTAAAGAAGGGGACAAAGAACTAAAACCCCTCATACAACGTCCCAATGATCTTTTCACTGACTTCGTTGCCTTTGTTCAAGAAGCATTGGCCTGGAAAGTATCCCATGCTGGAGCCTGAGATGTGCTAATCAAGAGCCTAATATGGGAAGGGGCTACACAGGAATGCAGAAAAGCCATTGCCCCTGAACGAAATATGGAGATCACTGATTGCATCCTATCCACCAAAGATTTGGGGTCATCAACTCATGCTGAGTATCCTTGCACCTCCTTTAGCCTCTATGACTGCCAGTGCTCACGCGCCCCCTAATGGCAGAATGGGAAATCGACCTTGTTGGGGATGTGGCAGAACTGGTCATTTTTATAAAGGATTGCCCATCACTCTGGGGCTCACCCAAAAGAAAACAACCTCCTTCTGTATGTCCTAAATGCAAAAAGGGTTTTCATTGGACCTCTGAATGCTGCTCTACGACTCAGCCTTTCAACTAAATAAGCGGCAGTCCTCAGCCCCAACCACAATAGGACAAAGGCAACAGCCACCACCTCAAGTGTTATGGAGTACCTACCCAAAAAGGAAAAGCTAGAATGAAACTTAAAATCAATGGAACAGAATTTAAGGGCATCATTGATATAGGAGCTGACTGTACAGTCCTTAGAAAAGATGAAGTAGAAGGGTTGGGATGGAACCTAATTCCTGGCGCCTGCATAAAGGTGTCAGTGGAAAAACAGATTCCCTCCATGTCCAATGGCCTGTAAGACGGGAAAACTGTGGTGGGGCCACCAGGGCTTTTAAACCTCTTGTTGCCCCTGGCCTTCCATACAATCTTTGAGGAAGAGATGTCCTCACTAATATGGGTACTCTGATAACAACAGATGATACGGCTTTTTATGAAGACATCATAACCGATCGAGCCTTTAATAACCCACACTACCCCCAATTCTAATGGCCACTGTTGCATGACCAGAGCCAATTCCACTCCAATGGGACACCACCAAATCCATTTGGGTCGAATAGTGGCCTATTTCCTCTGAAAAGCTCCCTCATCTCCAGGTTCTAGTGGAGGAGCAACTAAAAAAGGGACACATAGAACCTAGCATCAGTCCCCACAATTCCCCATTTTTATTATCAAAAAAAGGGCTCAAGGAAAGTGGAGATTTCTCCATGATCTACGTTCCATAGTCATATAAAAAAGATAGGAACGCTTCAACCCGGACTCCACACACTTCTGCAATACCCAAAGACTGGCACATTGCCATTATTGACATCAAGGACTGCTTTTTTCCACCCCCCTACACCCCAAAGATAAAGAATATTTTGCCTTCTCAGTATGTGAATCTAATTGTCAACTACGTACTCACCGATATCTATGGAAAGTTCTCCCTAAAGGTATGAAAAATAGCCTTACTATATGTCAGATGTATGTTGCCCATGCTATTAGGACTTTGCTTTCCAAATACTTTTGTGTCCATTACATGGATGACTTTTTAATAGCACATAAAGATGCTACAACCATGCAAATCTGTTTAACAGAACTCAAGGAGAACTTTACAGTGCTGGGCCTTAATATTGCCCCGGAAAAAATTCAACTCAAAGCCCCTTATGCCTATCTTGGATACCATTTAAATCAAACAATTATCCCAAATGGGCCTCATATTGTCATTAAATCCCAATATACTTTAACTGAATTACAACAATTATGTGGACATATCAACTGGTTATGCAATTTTATGTCTCTCCCCACCCAACAACTCCAATTGTTATTTCAATTGCTTCAAGGACCCTCTGACCCAACTTCCCTTCATATACTTTCACCTGATGCTCAACAAGTTTCACAACAAGTCGCTGATTGATTATGTTCAACACCCTTGGTGTTTTTAGATACCACCCAAAAAATCAACCTAATTATATTAAATAATAATGGCCTAATGGTGGCGCTGATGCAAACCCATGGTTTTGTTACAATAAATTAGCATATCCATTACCATGCTATGCAATCTGGCCATCAAAGGTGCGGAATGATGCCGTCAAACTTATGGCTGATTCCCTGACCATCTTACATGGCCCATTACAAAAACAATCTTTGATTTCCTAACAATCGAAGAGGCATTAGCTTTACAAGTCATCCACTACTATTTTAACATTGATAATCATATGCCCAAAAACCTCATTTTAAAAGTTACCCAAGAACTCCCACTTTCATGGAAATTTTGTACTCGTCCCAATGGGCAACCTATACATCAAGCCATTGTACTTTTTACAGATGTTAACAAAACTGTTTATGGATTTTACAATGCCAATACTAAAAAATACATGCTTCAAAAACATTCCGTCTGTTCAAGCTGCTGAATTACTGGCCATTTTGCTCGCCCTCACATCTTTTCCCAAAGAACCTCTTAATATATTTTCTGATAGTTTATATACTGTACAAACTGTTGTCATTCTTCCTGGAGCTTTATTACAAGATGATGTAGCAAAAATAATGTGTAAACTGCAAAATGTATTAGACAATCGTGTCCAACCCTGGTACATTCAACACATTAGATCTCATACTAACCTCCCCAGACCCCTAGCTGCTGGTAATGAAGCCATTGATCGTGCTGTCACACCAACTGTACTACTCACAAATATGTGCATGGACCAGGCCCGAACGTTAGATGATCGTTTTCATTTATTGGCAGCTACTATCAAACAGTTATTTCCTGATTTAACACACCAACAATGCAAGCACATGATTCGGTCCTGCTCCTCTTGTGCACCTCTTTTACCCTTAGGATCACTTCAACCCATGGGAACAAATCCATGAGGCCTTAGACCCAATAGAACATGGCAAATGGACATAACCCATATCCCCCAATTCGGTAAACAAAAATACATCTCTGAATGCATAGATATATTCTCAGGCTTTATAACTGCTTTAGCCTTAACAGTTAAAAAAAGGCACGCTGTTAAGTCACTTCTACATGCCATTACAATTATGGGAGTTCCTTGGACCCTTAAAACAGACAATGGCCCTGCTTACACCTCCAAACATTTTTGTGAATTTTGTACCTTTTGGAACATTACACCCCAGACAGGTATTCCATATAACCCACAAGAGCAAGCCATTGTTGAACACAGTCATAAAGAAATCAAGACCATTCTTTTAAAAGAAAAGGGGGAACTGGAGGGGCTAGGGCTTAAAAATCCCCAAACACAATTAAATTATTGCCTTATAGTAAAAAACTTTTTAACATTCACACCCACCACATGTGGGACCCCCACCTCCCTGTACTGGGGACTCATGAAACACCTACTCTGGTCCCTTTGGATAGATGGAGGGACCCCATCACAAGAAAATGGGAGGGCCCTGCTCCCTTAATGGCACAAGGGACAGGATTTGCTTGTATCTTTCCAGACACGAGTGATAAACCTGTTTGGATCCCAGCTGGAGTTGTCTGACCAACCGTCACCACCTAAGCAAAAGATGCGTCAGCTATGCTTGAACAGTGTGAGGAGGAGGAGACACAAACCTCGAGCTAGAGCCCATGCCAACACTTGGGGAGACCTAAAGATATTGGTCGAACAAGCCCAGGTTATGGCCCCAGACCCTGACCCGGGGCATGGTACTCTATTCCTCCTATTGTGTGCCATTATTACAGCCAATTCTTAATCTGCTGCAGGGCAGGGTAAGATAACTTTAGTGCCCAGCCCCCAAATCTTAATGATCTCAAATGCTTTCTTCCAATGGCAGGGTTGGCCTTCCTTTCTCAGCAGACGCCTTATGGCATCAAAAAACAAACCTTACTTTTAGATGGAAGGGAGCCATCTGTTTTTGTTTTTCAAACGAGATGATAAAGCAATTTGATGGCTGTACCATCCCCCTCGCAACAGTAACGCATGGGATGGAATGGTGGAACTACACAGGACCCTACCCCATTTGTCCCACTGGAAAAAAATTGTAATCAGGCTACTGACATATATTTTCATATGCAGTTGTGCCCACGCAGGGAGTTTGATAGCTTTGGCACTATATGCATTCCTCTTGAGCAATTAGTGATTAGCCTTTGAGCCAATTCCTGGCAAGGCAAAGTGTTTGGGGAGCTCGCGTTGTCCCTCTACCCGGCTATATACAACCAATCTGAAAAAGATCCCAAACCTCAAAATCTAAATGAGTTTTTTGACTCTTCAGGAGGATGATTGGGAGACCTAGGAGCCACCATGCCAATCGTTTGCTCATCACATTCCTGCCTCGATTTGTCCCCTTTCCTATTGGCCAATACTCGTCGCTGTAACCAATATGGATACGACCAGGTGTCAGGAATGGTAGTGGTTAGAGCCCCATTCTTTTTTTTGTCTAGGAGACAACTCTTCCACTACTTGCACTCTCAGCAATCACTGGCAACCCAAGGACTCATAGCCTTTTGCAGGTTTGGTACGTGTTCCCCCATTTATTGTTCTGGCTACTAATGACTCTCAGTTTTCCCAGGTTCAATTAATTCGCCCATGCACTAAAAGAGCAGTACGATTGATCATTGCAATCGGGTCCGAAATCATCGCTACAGTGGCTTCATCTACCAGTGCTGCTATATTGCTGTCCCAAAGCGTGTCCACTGTGCAACAGATAAACCAGCTCATCCCTCAACTGTCATCCATAGAATTACAGCATTTACAAGTTGCCAATCATCTTAAGGGAGGCCTCCTTGTGCTCCAACAACAAATAGACTTGCTCCAAGAACAGATTACGTTTCTTCGATTACAACAAGGAGGACTATATAATGCAATGACTACTTCTGTCTGTCAGCTTTCCACTCCTGCACCCAATGTCACTGAACTTAGTAACTACATCAAAGGCCCTTGGTCCCTTAAGTACTTAAACTTCACCCCAAACCTGCTGCATGATGTTACCCGCCTAAACCAAACCACCATACAGCTTATTCCCACTGCCTCCTTTTTAGAAGAGTGCTTAAAAAGTTACAACAATCGTTTTTGCCATTCTCTCTGGTCATCTGGGGAGGCCTTGTACTTTTGGGCTTTCTCTCCTAGGAATTATTAAATGCTTGCACTCCCGGCAAAAACGCCTCCAACGACGGGTCACCATAATGACGGTCCTTTTAAAAGAAAAGGGGAAATTTGTGGGTAGAGCCGGTCAGATCTGGTTGAGTCAGCTAGAGTAGCTGTTGAAGCACACCTCCTGCTAATAGAGATGTGACCCACAGTCATGTCCGCCTAGCTTGCCATCCATGAGCTATCCAAGATCCCTACATGCCCCAAGGGGACCAAACAGTGCCTGTCACCAAGCAGTGCCCATCATCAACTCCCTGCTAAGTAATTGGCTGGGAAGGACTCCGGAGGTTGGGAAAGCTGGGGCTATAAAATCCCAACCCTTGTGCAGAAATAAACCAGACATGCTTAAGTCTGTTCTCCCAACATGTGTTCCTTGTGTGCGTCGTTCATGATTACCTCATGCTGGAGATCTAGCCCTACAATGTAGCAATGGGGGAGTCCCTTATAGTCCTTCACCTTCACTAGGCTTGAAGCCAAGAATCTGTGATAAGTGGGAAATCAGACAAGAGCTAAGAGGAGGACAGAGAAATAAGACATAGGAGCATTGTCCTTTTGTAACAGATACTGTCATCCAAGGTATGGGTGATTATACTCTATTCTTCTCCATACAACTTTTTGAGTAAATGCAAGACGGATAGAAAAATAATCTATTGAAATAATTTTGCAAAGAATAACTTCAATATTCCTGATATGGTATCTAAGGAGAATCTTAAGAGAGAAGATAAAAGTGGAGTATTCTTCTGTTTCCTCTAAGCATATTGTTAGCAAAATATATCTTTGAGGTTAGAAGTGATTGAACCAAAAATTGGTGGAGTACTGATTTTTGAGGGCAATTTAGACACAAGAAGACTTTCAAGGTAAAAGAAAAAAAAAGTATAGCTAAATATTTGTGATCACAGCTTCTTGGACTGGTATTTTGGAGACAAAGTTTTACATTAGAGATTGTCCTCATTAACATTGATGCTGGGTTTCCGTGGCACCGAAATGCAAGTGGAAAGTTTAATGGACTCGCTTGGCTAAGTAAACAACATGATAGAATAAATGGAATATAATATTTACTGAATTATTTTGAACAATTACTTTGCCAGAACAAAGAAGGAAATATATAATGCAAATCACTTGACATAAACTTATGAATGAAAGTAGTCAATAGAAATGAGAGAAAACAGAGAGGACTGTTTCCTCTCCGGTGGAGTAATGGGTTCTTGATCTTGTTTCTTCCATTCTATCTTTACAAGCTATCAAGTGTGGCTCAGGATTGGAGTATACAGTTCAGACCAAGAGAACATGCAGAAGAAAATATTTGCAGCAGATATAGGTGATTTATAACCTAAGACAATCTATTTAAATCTGTTAAAAATTCTCCTCCACCCCAAACTGCCCACTTTAAACAACTTTGTATGCTTTTCACAAGATTGTCCTTCATTAACTATTTAAAATTTTGAGAAGTCATCATCATACTCTATAGAGATTGCTGTTTGGTTGTGCTTTTTGTGTGTTTGTGTTTTTTGTTGTATTTTTTCACTGAATTACAAAAGGTTGTGCTAGTGTGTTTCAATTAAGTATGACCATCTAATTGTCCAATGTTCCTGGATCAGAGTCACTCCTTCTATCCTTCTCAACCAACCCCTTCTACAAGATTTATTTCCGATTTACCACTTCCTTTCTCACATGTGTACATTGAGTATTCTAGCTGTACTTGACCCTTGTGCCATTTTTCATTCATTCTATGTCTTTACAATTATTCCTCTCTGGTTTCAACTTCCTGATAGTCATTCTGTTAAACTGTCTGCTCCTACTTTGAAAGGTTTATATATATTCCATAGAGTTTCAATTCTGCATATACTTAAACTGATGTCAGCTTATATTTCCATAATTCATTCATCTGAAGTAACAATTTGCAAGCCTGGAGACATGAAGCACCTAGACCTGATTTTATTCCCCTCCATTTGGAAGATTAATCTGTAGTCAACAAGAAAGTTTAAAAATGGCTGAGAATGTATTCCTATGGCTTTGTAAAGTGGTTTGTGATTATTTTATTTTACATGGGATAATATTTTCTACTACCTATGAGTTTTGGAAAAAGAAGAAAACTAAAATTTACTACTGTAGAGGAATATGATAGAGAAAGAAGACAGATTTTATGTTTGTCAAATCTCTGATGAGTACCCATATTCAAGACTTAAAGTCATATTTCTTACTATGTTAGACAGATAAGGAAAACATAAAACACCATATGATAGGGCAACTATTCATGACTTTTTAAAAAGTATTTTTTATGTGATGAAATTTACTTTATTAGCGAATGTTTTGGTTTGAAATATGGGAGGCTGATCTATTTAACAAATTTTCGAAAGCACTTACTGAAAAACACAAATGGTGAGGGGTCCTATTTCTACACTTTAATGAATGGTTGAACCTGTTTGGCATTAGTGCTGGGTAAATAAATCAACTCTATTTTAACTTGCTCCCTACACTTGAAAAACTAGTAACGTCACTAAATATCATCTACTTGTAAAGTGTTATTTTGGCAAATGTGATTTTAAAAAGTTTATTTGAAAAGGAATATACTTTCAGGAGATTAAATGTAGGTTATCATTGGTTTGAGAATGACAACCTTTTTACACTACAGAACCAAGTTTGTCTGAAGTACTAGTGTTTTGAAGCAATAAGGTTCTTCTCAATCAATGTTTTTTCTGAATTATATTTGAACTGTATGACAAATATTCCTAGCATTGGTAGATCAATTATGGATCTATCTTTCCAGGAACTATTTTTTGGCCTGATGATGCTGGACTGAAATCATTCATTAATCATTAGAAGAGGGGTATTACAAATCATTTTGTGACATTTGTGGTCTTGTTCACTCCTATGGGATGGTCATCTGAAAATAGAAAGTTTGAATTACTGTACTTTCACATTTTGTGATTTCATATGGCATTTTAAGTTGCCTTGCATTTCCCAAGTGCTTACTGCTAATTCCTGCATTTCAAGGAATTGGGCCCCTGAAATATAGGAAATGAGAAATTAAGATGGGTCTTCAATTACTTTCTGTTGGTATGTTGCATGGGCCTCGGTGAGATCTCTTGCCCTAGTTATTTGATGATGCAGGTAACTGGGACCTGGGATCCTAGGACCCGTGGATCCTGTGGAAGAATAATACCTTTTAGACATCATATCAGCAAAATTCGAGTATAATCAGTAGGAATGCTTCAGAAATATGGAGAAAAACAGTTTGGGACCAGCGAGTTAAAACAATAAACAGAGCAGCAGAGTAAAATCCCTTATAGATTAAAGAAAACAACATTGTTTTTTTTTTACCATGTGAATTCAGAAACCAAGAACAATTAGAAGGTATCACATGTTTATACTGAAAACGTTGCATTGATACTTTTTATATTCTAATATATATTCTAATCCTGATTATTTATATTCCAATCTATTTATTGTAATAAATATCAATTAATTTGTCAAATTATAAATTAATTCCAGTAAGATTCACTGTGTGAAATATAAAATCAGCACATAAATATAAAATATATAAGTATATATAATATAAGAAAATGCTTTGCATTGTTCTGTTGTGGTTAAGGTAACAAAGGCAACTGTTTTAAAATATTCCATTACCTCTACCTCAGTGTTTGGTAGAATTAAACTTAGAGCTTTACCATTCGGAGATGTACATCCTAGAGGCAAGAGGAAACACTGTGATTAAAACATTACCAATTTAAGGCCTAATAACAAGGAGAAACATATGGACTTCTCCTGGAGCCTCCTGAGTAGATAGGATTACAGGCGAGAGCCATCAGCGCCTGGCTTAGTCTGAACAGTTCTGTCTGAACTGTTCATCACTTTATGATCCTTTGTAACTAAGATTAGTTTTGCTCCAATAAGACAATCTATGCTGTCAGGGTAAGATATTCTGGTAGGTCTGTTCTTACATGGAGCAAGGGTAAAGGGTCAGGCAGACATTTGTGCCAGTAAGACCTCATTTGGGAAATTTTAAGCTGCAGAAGTTTAGAAGCTCTTAAGCAAGGCTTACTTTGAATCCATTAGCTCCACAAAGCTAAATCAGTTAAAAAATAAGTACTTGAAAATCCATCACCTTTGGACCTAGCTATGAAGGCTTCAAAGTATGATCAAATTTCAAATGAAAAAGACTTAAAATAGTTATTGACAAAAAATTGCAAATGTGAGCAATTGAACAAACAATATAAGTTTTTTCCACCATACACAGAATTTTGCAGAAATAAGATGAATAGCAAATTTGGGAACAATAGGTTTCCTTGTTGCAAATAGGCAACCAAGGATATATGCCTATCTTAAGTTTGCATCATTAACTACGTAAATTTACAAGATACTACATGCTTCAGCAGCATGTCTACCTGAATTACAATACAGAGATTAACATGGCTTTTGCACAAGGATGATATGAAAATTTGTGAAGTATTCCATATTTTTCATTCTTCAGATGCAAGAAATGAAAAACAGTTATGAAAAAGTTGATTACAAATATACAAGTGTAATAATACATATAATTCATAGAAATAAAAGTTAGTTTGACATGAGTGTATTCAATCTTCACCTTTTTAGAAAGGCCTTTATATAGCATAACCTTTATAAAACTTTTGAAATAAGATAACATTGTCATTTTATCCCAAAGAAATAAAATTCTATAAGGACGTAGGAATTAAAGGAATCTTAAACTGTTCCTATATGGAATGCAATCTGAAAGAACACATTTATTAATGGACCTATATATTATAATGTCAAATTCAAAATATTATATCTAGGAGAGAAAGAAATAGATTATGGACATTATACAAACAGAATATAAATATTTTAAAATATACTTTTTTCAGACAAGCACCAGAAATATCTTTAGTTTCTCTACTACTCATTTCAACAGATAAGTTAAAATTATTTCTGATTTAAAAAAATCACAAACTCTATAGATATCATTATTGATGTATACAAACAACTCGAATATATTTTGACATCAAAGTCAGGCAATTCACTTGGAAGAATACCATGGAATCCATGAATTTCTAAAGTAAAATATTGCTCTTGCTTGTTATTGTGAAAATATTTTGTATGGACACATGGGATGGACTGGCAATTTTGAAATTTAAGAAACTTAATGGAAACATTAGGACTTAAGAGAACAATTTGTACAGATTTCCACAACTTCAAAGAGGTAGTGATACATACTTATCCTTTTGGTAATATCAAATGCAGTTTCTTCTAAGTTGTGCTTCAGATCTGGTTTGATATAATGGTTCAACAGAAGGAGATCCAGCGATTCTTTGCTATATCTATACCCAGCAGCAAGGGGGTCAAGAGGCCTGTAGTTTGGCCACTGGTGTCTGCATCATGATGAAATAAAGAAGCCACTCTGGTATTATTCCATGTATAAGTACTGTGCAGGGGTATCCACCCTTTCACAGTTATTCCATGAATATCTGCTTTGAGCCACCAACTCATGGACAATGTCTAAGTGTCCACAGTAGGCTTCTAGATGAAGAGGTGTATATTCATCGTTATTCTGGTGAATTTTCCGCATCTGTTTTTTCACTATTATTTATTTTCTCTTTTTTCATTTTTACTATTCTAAATTATTCTAACTGGAGAGTAGAGATTTGGTAGAGAGCAGAGGAAAGATTTTCCTCTGTATTCAAAGGGACAAACTGAAAATGAGGACCAGTGGTGTCTTCATGTGCAGCTTATTCTAGGAATGAGAAAATAGGAAATAATGCCTTATATGTAAATGAATTGGGAAATGACAGAGCAGAAAGTGAAATGATGTAAAAAAACTATAAAAGCAAAATAAAGTAGGATAATTATGGAGTAATCATATTACCTATGAGAACCATGAGAAGGAAAGAGGAAGAGAGAGACAGATGTGCAATGATATAGCTAGCAACAAAATCCATCCCTCTGATCAAATTATAGAACAAATAATTTTTATTTTTAAAAGAGATGGAAATAGAATTTATGATCAGATGTCTCCATTGTTTTTGATTATAATTTTCTTATCTTAAATACTTGTACAAGGGAATTTCCATTCATCAAATCAGTTTTTTAATATAATGGATCTTTATATAACTTTTCCACACCCTTCCAAACCTCATCCCACTTTAATTTTTTCTAGTTTTATACAGTTGCATTGAATATTATACCTTCACTCTCTTCTTCCATAACTCTCTTTATTCCTTCCTTTTGACTTCCACTCACATAGTCCAAATGATAGTTTCCTGTTATTAATTTTGTTGGAGTAAAGTTCAATTTTATAAGAAATTACACCTTTGAAATACTCCTCTGCAAATCTCATGCTTTGGTTAATATTTTTGTGTAAACTTGTATAAATTTCTAGCTTCCAAATATGAGACAGAACATGGGTCCTTTGTGTGTCTGGCTCTGACTTTGTTCACTTAATAAATTTTTAGATCTATCCATTTCTTTGCAAATAATGTAACAGTCTTAAAAATGGATAGGTGCAATCCAATTGTGTATATGTGCCACACATTCTCCAACCAGCACTCCGCCCAAGGGCATCTGGGCTGTTTCCGTAACTTGGCTACGGTGAATTGTGCAGCAGTGAACATGCTTGTGAAAGTGATTTCACTGTAACCTTTTGGAAGAATTCATCACTACCTTTATGGGAGCAATCCTCTAGCCAGTTTTCCAGAATAAGCACATCCCTCCCTTCATCTTCATCACAATGTATTGCAAGTCCTCAAAAACACACTTCCCCCTACAGGTCTCAATAAGCTAAAACCACATTGTGCCCATATTCTTTCAATACATTTTTTTTCATAATTGTACATATAATTCAGTGAGAACTTCTATATACTTTCCTAATATGGGAATGAGGGACATGACAAAGTAAAAGTAAGAAATATGCAAGTTAATTAGCTATTATCATGTTTAAAATCATTTTCAGCTCTAATTCATAGCCTCACATAACATTATTTTAATCTTTATTTGATTACTTCATCTAACCCGTAAATTATAACAGGTGAGTTAAAAGCAAAGGCAAAAAGTGTTGTTTGATTTTGACACTCATGTGTGAGGTTGCACAATATGGGCAAATAGATGGATTGGAATTAATACCTCTTATCCATTTTGTTAACGTAGAGATGGTTTTCCCAAACTGATTCTCGCAATTCGTATTCCATTAAACATCAAGAAACATGTGATAATTTCCTTTGTTTTGATCCTTATTAACTTTTGTTTCCATTTTATTTTATAATGGATAATTTCATAAATCTACTGTAGATACAAAAATATGTTAAAGTATTTCTATCCGTATGCATTGATATATACATACACACATATATTACACAGGTTATAATGATAATGTATAACTTCGGTAACTGTACAATTTACTAAATTATTAAAACTATTGACAGCTCATGCCTAGCATCCTGGTTACTCGGGAGGCTGATATCTGACAATCATGGTTTGAAGCCATCCTGGGGAAGAATGTCTAGTATCCTCTTATCACCAAACAACCAACAGAAAATTAGAATTGGAACTGTGGCTCAAAGTAGTAGAGTGGTAGTCTTGAGAGAAAAATCTCAGGGACATCATCCAGGGTCTTAGTTCAAGAAGTACAGTCTACCTAAAAAAAATCTATTTAATTTACACCTGTGTAAGTAAAGTATTTCCATCACCCAAATGTACAACCATGCTCATTTGCAAGGTAACTCTGTTTTGTCTGAAGTACCATAAAACATTTTCACTTAAGTTGAAAGTATTGCACCATGGGTTCATTCTATCTCTCTCATGCATTTTTCCACTCAAATACTCAAATCTTACAATTATTCCAATTATTTAAAATCATGGCTTTTTACATAATACCCAAATATTAGAGTTTGAATTGAGTGTCTTGTGTCCCCTAAATGGGTGTTCTTACCACTTTGTCATGTCCCCAGCCCTAAATCATCCTGATTATTTTTCAGATACTTGTGTATGACCTTGGGCTCAGTCCATGTTATATTATTCTTCCTGGAATTTAGAATAACAGGTACATGGCATTGTGTACAGATATTTCTGTCCAGTCTGGGCTTTAACCTCTATCCTCACAAGAGTAGACTCCCATGTAGTCAGGATTTTCATAAGCTTGTCATAGCTGATGTTTTTTTTTTTTTTTTAAATCTTTGCATTTCCTGCAGGTTCATGAGTACTGAATTAATTCGTTTTCTTGGGTTGTTTTGTTTCATTTGAATATATGTGTTGAGTTGTTCCTACTTTTCCTTTTGTTTCTTTCAAAAAAGTTCTTACCTAAAGTGCTGAGAAACCAATTCTTATTTTTCACGATAGTCAATATGAACATGATTTGTTCCAAAGCAATTTCAGTAATATTTAAACACCTTCATACCTATGGATGGTATAAAAATGATAAGTGCTGTGAAGAGTCTTTTTATTTTTACAGCAGTCTTTGTTATACACAGACAGATCATGAAATATATGAAGATAATAAAACTACAGATACTAGCAAGGAGAAGAAAAACCTATTATTAATTGTTTGACAGAGGCTTCCCTTCTAGTGAAAGAAATATGTTGCTTGATGCAGGATTTCACAAAATTATATTGCTTGGAGGAAGCTAAACAATCATCTAATTCTACAGAATTGAGGGAGAAGAATCAAATTCCTGAATAGTTTACATTTGGGTGAAATAAAAGCATGCTTCCAAAAAGATAGTTGAGTTTAGAGAAACATGATGAGTTGTATATAAATAGGTGCTTAGTTGATTTTGTTAATTTGTAAACTAATACAGGGAAATAGAGTACAGCAAGGTAAAAAAAAGAACTTCGCATTGAAATACTCATGTGTGTGTGTGTGTGTGTGTATGTGTGTGTACACATGCATGTGTGTACACACATGCCCATGTGCAAGTGCTCATTCATTCATTCATCATGCTTAAGCTTCCGTGACCAAGGATAGAGGTTTACCACTTGAGCCATTGTTCTACTTCTGGTTTTTCAGAGATAATCGCATGTATTTTCATGATTGGACTGGCTTTGAATAGTGGTCTTCATATCTCAGCCTCCAGAGTAGCTAGCTAAGCTTATTCAGCCTCCAAGTAGCTAGTTAAAATTAGGCCTGTCCTCTACGCTTCACTGCTCTTTTATTCTTGTCCTGAGGTGTTCACATGCCTAAGTCATATATATGTCTAGTTGCTTTAAGAAATACTCTTACTGCTTGGCACCAGGGACTCCCATCTGAACTCTTAACTACTGAGGAAGCTTGAGAACAGAACCCAGGCCTAAAGATTAGTAGAAATTTTTCTCAATCTATAGCTGGGTGCATTGGATCATTTCCACCCTCCTGCACTATCTACAGGTTGAAGATGGAAGGACTGCAGAATCCAGGCCAGCCAAGGTAGGAATCTAGGCAAGTTGGTGTGCAACTCTTAAGCCATTGATAATGGGGAGGCTAAAAAGACAGATCAGGTGCATGTTTTTGTGGAAAGGGAACCCCTATCCTAAAATTAATCACTGATATGACACCAGTCTAACAAAAACAATACTCCAAGATGAACACAATTTCCCACAACCAAAATAAGTATATACTTAAACATCCAAAAACTTAGTACAATCTGCTCTTTAATATCAGCTTCATCTAATTATCATATGATGAATAGTTTCTTCATTAAAGTTATTATATATTTAAAAAGACCTAGAAAATTCTTTCTCACTTATTCAGTGCAAACGAATGGCAAATTGCCTCATTTCTTACATATTTGACTACCACTATAAATTCATCTTATGATTATTATTGTAGTAAATATTCTGATTTATTACTTTACTTTGTAACAGTTTTTAAACTTTTGGCTTCTCTGCTGAATTTGAACTATTTAAATAGTGTCATCAAATTATATTACTTGGGTACTTAGGGCAGTTTTTTAAAAGTTTTTAACCAATGGTTTCTAGTAATTCTCTTTTTTTTATTTTTTGGTGGGGGGTCCGGTCGTGGGACCTGAACTCTGGGCCTGGGCGCTGTTCCTCAAGGCTAGTTGAAAGCTAGCACTCCACCACTTGAGCCACAGCGCCATTTCCGGCTTTTTTTTCCTGTTTATGTGATGCTGAGGAAACGAACTCAGGGCCTCAAGCATGCAAGTCAAGAGCTCTACCACTGAGTCACCTTCCTAGCTCTCTATGAATTCTTAATTGGTATATTATTTAGTTTATTTTTAATTTCAATTTAATTTTATTGTAAAGGTAATGTACAGAGGGGATACAGTTACATAAATAAGGTAATGAGTACATTTATTATGGAAAGAACATTGTTATATTTTTCCATTGATTTTTTTGCACACTCAAAAAAAAACTACTGATACTTTTCCTGTCGCTATTGTCCAATGGGTACTTTTCTTTCTTTGTTAATGCATTTTTTATTATAAAATTGATATACAGAGGGCTTACAGTTACTTAAGTTACTTCATTTAATTTTCTAAATTTCAAATTTTGAACTTAATTATTTTCGTTTCTTTAGGCCAATTCTTTTTTCAGAGTTCTAGAATTAGTTAATTTAGTTTTGCATAATTTTAACACATGTAAATTATTCAGGCATATATTTTGCTTTCAAAATAGTTAACATGTGAATATTTAAAAATTATTTTCTTAAATTTTATATGGTTGGTGAATTTAAATATATTTATTTTCTTATAGTTCTAAACATATTTGTCCAGGTAACAAATACTGTATTTTTAAGAATCACATACTTTATTAAAAAGGCTTCATTACATGGTCACTTTTTGGAAATATTTATACTTTAATTAAAAAAAAAACTGTTTGAGCTGGGCATAGTGATTTGTGGTTTCCATTTTTTAACTAAGGTGGGAAGTGTAAATAAGGTTTGTAATTCAGGAGAGACTGGGAAACTATGAGAACTTATCATAAAATTTCCAGAGTGAAATGATTAAAGATATAGCCATCCCTAGCAAGATATAGAGCACCTGGTTATCATATTCTAAATCTTGAGTTAAAACACCAGTAGCATCAATCTTTTGTCAAAATAAAAGGATACATGTTTCAAAATGTTTATTATTTAAAACTTGTTTGAAAATTTCACGTCTTTTATATCTTAATTTTCAATTTACTTAATCTATAAGAATCCAATTATCTTATGAGTATTTTATTTCTACTAAACTTTTAAATAGTATGAGCAATATTATGATTTTATATATTAAAGTATTTTTATTGTTTGTGATAATTTCCTCTGTTTAATATGATAATAACAATATTCCAAATATGTGTATGTGGCGTGTGTGTGTGTGTGTGTTTATGTGGGTTTTTTCTGTGTGTACTTTGTAATGCTTGGGAGATCACACAATTGCTTCACATATGTTAGGCCAATGTTTTACCACTGAACTATACTGTCTAGTTGTAATACAAATTGTATTTAAGTTATGACTTTTAAATTTTCATTGCTAGTATGCTTTTTCAAAATTATATATGATAAAATGTGATCCATCTTCTATCCACTTTAGCAATTGTTATTGATATTCTTTCTCTTATTTCTTTTAAAATTAATTATATTCCTATTGCAAAATTTTTACATTGTAACAGCTATATACAATGCTTTATTTTCTATTTTATTTTTCCCATGTTATCGGACTTTCAGTCCAAACTATCAGGTGGATTAAAAACAAACTAGATTCAGGACAGTTTATTTTTCTCCTTCTCTTCTCTGAAGTCTTTCTGTTTTTTGAAACAATACCAATGACATACAGCTCCTATGTGGTCCACCTTCTTCCCCCCCCCTCTCTTCTACAGTACAGCTCAAGTAGTTATCATTCAACTTTATTATGCTATAATGTTATCTAAATCTTAACTCATTCCTAAATTAATTTTAGTTGCTTTGAGCAATCTCTAAAAACATTTTTCTATACATAATATCAGGGGTTTGTGTTTTCACAAGTTGGGAAGTATGAGTGACTATCAAACATCTAGATATCTCTGTAGAATATTGGTTCACCAGCTCAATAATCCCGTATGTAAATTCAAGGAATACAAGTCAGTCAGAGAAATCTTGTAAAATGGTGTAGCTTGAGCCTTGATACAAGCTTTGAATCATATTACCATATTTAGTGAAGATAACATAGTTCTACTATAAGAACAGGCACATAGAAGAAGGTAACAGATTTGTCAAAAATAAATTCTTAGTTTTATGGTCCACAGATTTTGAAAAGGATGCTATGACTTTATGAAATAAAAACAGAATCTTAAATGGTTGTATTGGCACTATTGCCTCTCTAGATTTAAAGAATGATCTTAGACTACTACCTCAATCCTTTGTTTGTTTGTTGGTATCCCGGTCATGGGGTTTGAACTCTGGGCATGGGCGCTGTCCGTGTGCTCTTCAGCTCAAGGTGAGCAGTCTACCGCTTTGAGCAACAGCAAAACTTCCGGTTTTCTAGTGGTTTATTGGAGATAAGAATCTCACGGACTTTCCTGCCAGGGCTGGCTTTAAACCACGATCCTCAGATCTCAGCCTCCTGAGTAGCTAGGATTACAGGCGTGAGCCACCTGCACTTGGCCTACCTCAATCCTTATAAAGAATGATTATAAAACTAAATGTAAGATGTAAAAACCTATAAAACATAAATGTAAAAATTCATAACATTGGATCAGTAAGGTTTCTAAAAATTTGACATGGAAAACATTAGTTGCTAAAGAAAGCAAGAACTTGATTATATCAAGTGATAACCTTTCATAATTCAAAGGTCACTAAAACAGAAATGAAACCATATCCAACAGATAGAGGGCACATATTTGTTAATGCTACAATGATTCTGAAACTTAAGTATTTTTATATCTTCTAATTCTATATAAATTTTTTCCTGAATAGGATATTTCTTTAAATAACATATGTAAATTAATAGTCAATAGGAGGAGCATATGAAATAAGCTACTCTTTGGTGTGTAAGAAATAATAAAATGAAAACTCACTAGTATGACCATAATATAAAAATAGGACGCAAAATATAGTAATGCATTTGTGAAGAAATTGATATATTTCTCATAGTGATCGATTTGTATAATACTGCAATCATTTTAGCAAACAAGTTTTGAAGTCTTCAAAAGGTGAAAGAGAATTGTATAGGATCCAGGCATTACACTTCTATGAATGTATTAAACAGAAGTAAAAAACTTTTTTGGACAGAGAATGTAGTTTATTGACAGTGAAATTCAATAGTATGCGTGAGACCCTGAAAATAATCCCCAAAAACAAATTTTGAAAAGACACACTATAGAGGATATATGCTGAACAAATTCCTGTAACTGAATTTTACATCTATTTTAATGTCTGTTCTAAAATTTATAGCATTTCTATTTGAAGATGCAACTTTGTGAAAATTAGGCTTTGAAAACCTATGAAGGTACAATTTACTTCCAAAGCACTAAAATGTATATAATAAAAAGAGATAATATATTGTAAGTGAATTGCATGTCAGGAAAAAAAACTATTGTTAATACTTCTTCACACAAAATGCAGAATAGCTAAAAAGATGTTTTTGGTGTTGGCGAAAAACTCTTTGTAAACTACTGCATTTAAAACAAAGATGTGATTTCTGTTTATTTTGAGGGTATTTTGTCCGTTTGAGTTTTTACAGAGATAACTCAATCCAAAAGTATATGTGATAACTGGACTACCTAGGAATTATGCATCACTTCTAAGTAATATTTTTATTATTTTTATTTTTTATTGTGAAAATAATGTACAGAGGGGTTACAATTACATGGACAAGATAATGAGTACATTTCTTATCAAGCATTGTAGCCTCCTCCTTTGTTTCCCCTTCCCATCCCTTCCCTCCCTCCTCTCCTCCCCACACAATCCTCCCCGCTACCCCCCCACCAAAGTGGTAAATTCCTTTTTGACATAATGACTTGTACATCTCATTGTTGCAATGGGTCCACCTGTAGCCCTATTTTTTCCCCGATGCTTTCCCTTATTTGCAATATCTAGTATATGTCTGAGTCAAGCAGAAAAGGTCAGATAAGGTGATGTTAGGGAAATGAACCCTAAAATATGTATTCAAATGTTATTTTTTCTCTCATGCGATTGTTTCTAACACATTTATAAGATTATTTCTTTGTTGCTCCCTCCTCCACAGTATAACCCCTGCTTTCACTGTATTTGATGTCAGTATAATTTGTGGAGGGGAAGGGGAAAAACTTCTAAGTAATTGAGAAACGTTTCTGGAAGGAAGTTTTAGCAAATGACAGAAGACCCAAATCTATGCATCTGCATTTTATGAAAGTCATATGTTACTTACTTAATCCAATTGCTTATCTCTACTTTGCTAGGAAAAACATATTCTCAAGATAAGAGCCAAAAGCAGTGAAAAGAACAAAATACAAAATAATCTTGATTTATTTGTGAGCAACAAATGAAATAAAACAATTCCACTTAAGGGACTCCAATATTAGTGTATGTGAAGATGTTCCTGAATGCCAATATCCATTAAATTTTTGGAATTTTAATTTCTACTAACATATGAAAACTAGAACAAGAAAACAAATATAGACTTAGAGTGAACCAGCCTTGAAATCATTTTCTTAATCTTTTTGAAATTACAAAAGAATTGATATTCCTTTGCTTTGGAAATCATTTAAAAATATTTATCACTTATGATAATTCAAATACAAAGCAAGAGTAATTTTATATAATGATTATAAATATCATTTTATTGCTATTGTAAAATAGAATGAAAAAAACAGTCCCAATATATTACCTATCTATCATTATTCTTAACTTCTAATCATTACCTAAATATCTTAAACAATCTAAATAGTCATGTCTTTAACATAGACGTAATTATTCTGGACTTTTTACTTAACATTTTCCAGGGCTATGTATTCATGTTTCTAAGAAATGTTCACAGCAGTTAAAAGAGGCCTTTGTGAAATTAATGTGATAAATTTTGTTGTTGTGGGTGTTGTTTTTAATGGTTAATTGGAGATAAGAATCTAACAAGTACTTTTCTGTCTGGGCTAGTTTAGAAAACAATTCTAAGATCTCAGCACCCTGAATAGCTCCTATTATAAGGGTCAGTTACAGGCACTTGGTTTCATGAAGTTTTTTTTTTTTTTAATTTTAATTATATTTTAAGATGCTTGTTTCACTATAATGTATATCATTCTACACATAAATTTTTATATATGTATATATTTCTGAGGAAAAATAATCTCTAAAAATGTACTATTGTATACATAACACATATATATACAAGACAGATATATATATATACAGAGAGAGAGGGAGAGAGAGAGAAGACAGACTCATTCTAAAATATTTATGCTACTATTTTTGACCTTTTTCATT
>NW_024872221.1:0-24364 GCF_019054845.1 Dipodomys spectabilis
TTTACAGATTATGCCCTCATGAAACGGATCGATTTGGTGTGTGTTTGGAGTAACACATGTAGGAATTTATTGTAGGAATGTATTAGATCAGTTCTCTTCTCCGTCCTGAGACTTTGGGATGGTTGCCGCCTGGTTCACTTGCAGGAGTTTTCCTATTCATAGCTCATGAGCAAAATGAGGGTGAGAAAGTGCACAGAGGAAACTGATCATTCACAATGATTTGGGCTCTTCTGCTCCCTCTATCTGATAGTGCCAGCGACTTCTTAACTGGCATGGACTGTTTGCTGTAAGATAGTTTCCTCTTTTCACACAAACTGGTGAACTGTCATACTGTGTCTTTTCAGGAGTATCCAAATGTAAGGCTGGATGACAGGTAGTTTGTTGACTCCTAGAAGATAATAGCTATTGTCTCCGAACAGATTTGTTTCAAAGATTCATTACCTGAGTTCTAGAGCCACTTGTGAGGTGAAAGATATCTATCAAGCTGGGAGGAAAGGCCACCATGTTGGGGGTAGCCTGCAGGGAGTAGACTCAGCCATTCTATTTGTATACCCTACATCTCTTTGTGGCTGTGAAGGACCAAAACTTTGAATGCCCTTTCACTATTTGCTTCAAAATGTCCCAGGCTTTTCATATCTTACTTGCTGAATGGCTTTGAATGGTCAATGCAATCTTAGGTATACCCATGGGAACTCAGATAAGCTATACAGGGAATTGTAGTTAATCAAAGACTTCAAACAATAGAAATTAAGAGGCAATGGTGTGTTTGTATATTTAGGTTTCACTCTGTAAAAAAAATAAAACCAAACTGAACAAAAACTGACCTCAGTGTTTAAGAGGAAAATCTGCTTTTAACAACTTCAACAAAGGTTGATCCCTCCCATCTTAAAAAGCCCTGTCAAACTAACTTCTTAATGATTTATTAACCAATAAGGAAATAATATGAGGATTACAATTTCTTTGAATTGTATAAACCTGCATAAAAGATAGATAAAAACAACAGTCCAAGATAAATGAATGTTGAACTGATCTATTGAACTCTTCTAAAACACTCAGGTAGAAAAGAAGGCTAGATCCAGGCTACCTACTTAAAAAATAAAAAGACCAGAGCTTTCTAGAATTTAGCTTGAATGAGCACAGGGTTAAGCTTAATTTCCAGCTCTTGGTTCCAGTTGAGGATGTGGATGGTATGCTTTAGTTCCAGGAGGAAGGTCAATCAGCTAAATATGTCAGAATCCTTGGAGCAGAGGGAGAGCTGTGTGGACAGGCCTTGGGTTTGACCTCAGAGCCTCATCCTGGGTAAGCTGGCCACCACCACTTGGCCGGTGCTCATCAGAGCCTTATCTTTTGTGTTTTGAATCTGCTTTTTGTCTCGTCATGGTCTGATGAATATTTGCTAAGTTCTTGTTACTGCTGGTACCAGCTGCATGCCATGGCCACTATGGTAAAGAAGACACATGCTTTCTGCCCTTCAATGGTAAGATCTGGATGAGAAAAACCACTTATTCATCATGTATCGCTACACATGCTTGTAATCCAAGCTACTTAGCAGGGGAAGGTAGGAGGATTAGGATCTGCTGTCAGCCTGGGCAAAAGAAGAGACTTTATCTAATAAAAGAAACTAAAAGCAAAAGGAATTGGGGTTGTGGCTCAAGTGATAGAGGTCTTACCCAGCAAACATGAGACCCTGAATTCAATCTCCTACACTGCAAGAGAAGTAGAAGAAGGAGGAGGAGGAAGAGGAGGAAGGAAAGGAGAAGAAGAAGATGGAGGAGGAGGAGAAGCAGCAACAGAAGGAGGAGGAAGAGGAGAAAGGGAGGAGGAAGAAGAGATGGAAAAGGAGGGAGAAGAGGAGGAAAGGAAGAGGAGTATGAGAAGAAGAGGAAGAAGTAGAAAGGAGAGGAAGCAGAAGAGGAAGAGGAAG
The DNA here is from genome assembly GCF_019054845.1 of Dipodomys spectabilis. Lineage (NCBI taxonomy): Eukaryota > Metazoa > Chordata > Mammalia > Rodentia > Heteromyidae > Dipodomys > Dipodomys spectabilis. The sequence goes on from NW_024872221.1 coordinate 1,925, forward strand.
AGAAAAGATGAGTGAGTTATTTCCAGATACAGAGAAGCCAGTTTGGGAACGGGAATATTCAGTTAGCTCACAAATGGATTTACTGTTACAATAAACACACTATAACTTGAAAGCATCAGAAGAAATAAATACATGAGATACCCGTTATCCACTGAACCTCACAGCTCACAGCAGCAACTGTCCACCTTTGTGGTCATGTGGCTGACTGGGGGCTTCTAACTGCGGCCCACTTCCCGAGTTTTGAGAGCAAAGCCTCTTGCATAGTCCTGGCCTGGGAAAAGATCCACATGCAAAGTTCTAAGTGGAACGAGCAGGATCATCCATCTAGAGAAGGACTGGTGTTCTGTCCACTGTACCCTGTCTTCCCTTCAGAGTAGAGGACGGATATCCTTCTCCACTGTGGTCACAGTTGGGAGGGATTGCTTTGTGGGGAGTGGAGGCGTGGTATAACAATGCCTTGTGTATGAAGACGGCAAGCTATTTTCTCTTCTGGACTCTGTGATCTGTATCATGGTTTGATTGGCTTGAAGCCAGTCTCAAGCTAAATTCCTACCCTACCCCACCTCCCCTTGGAATACAGAGGTCATTACGTGGTAGCCAGTGTGTACTTCTGTATTAACTCCATTCCTGTCTCCATTGTATGCTGCTATCCATATCTTTCTACTTTCCCGTTCTCTCCTACACCTAGTTTATAAGAGCAGTTCTGGAATACAGCAAGTCATAAATAATTAAAATGTAATTAAATTGCCTGGGCCTAGGGTAGAATTTGAGAGCTTTGTTTTGCTCTTCTCTGCTGCCGAGGAGCGAGCTGTCCTGTTGCTCTCCTGCCTTCCACTCACTTGGCCTTCCCTTATACCTCGGTGGTTTTTGCTGCTGGGTTTGCCATCCAGGCTGGCTTGTGCAGAGCATACAGGACAGGCTTGGTTTAGGTTCTCCCCGAATCTTTGTCAGTAACCTTGGTATAAGGAGCCTGAGTGTCTTTTCCCCTGAGCTCATACTTGAATCACTCCGCAGGTTTGTCTTGCCTTTCTTGTCTTCATAAATTGTAATAGCTTCTTTTGTCTTAGACACAGAGGTACAAGGAAGAGTTAAGAGCTGTGGAATGCTGGGTGCTTGCTCCCCAAATCCCTGTAGTCTGGAGCAAAAAAATAAGATTAAATTTTGCAAATCTCTTTACAAGTCTGGTTGAAAATAAGAACCTCCTTACCTTTCTTAGAGTGATAGATCTGTCTGATAGTGACCCTGAATTTGTAGCCAAAGGTGACTTTTAGAAACCTTGAGTGGTATTGAGCTCTGTCACTGACTGGTAACTCCAGGCTGATGGCTTTGTTGTATGGTTTCCTTGTTCTCAGTGGAGTGTTAGCTCCTCCCCGTCCAGGGGATAAAAGGTGAATTGTTTGGTGTAATATCTAATGATCAATATATATAACTTACTACCATTAGCCTAACTTTTGCTTATTTGTTTCATTAGTTAGTTGGTCTATCTTCTGTAAAGATTATTTATAGCAATTATGGTAATTACTATATCCACCATAGAGGAACCATATGAATACAGACTTAACATCTTATTTTTTTTTCTGTAAACTTGCCTTTTATAAGTGCTCACTTCTTCCTTTCTTCCCTTCCCTCCCTACTTTTTCTTCCCTTTTTTGTGCTTGAGCTGAGTCTTGAACTTATGGCCTCTTGCTTGTTTGGCTCTTTTGTTTATGGATGATGCTCAGTCCCTTGAGTCTCACTGACTTTATCTGTCAAGGACTTTGAACGGGACCCTTAGATCTCATGAGTTGTCAGGATATAGGGGTGAGATAACAGTGCCTGGCAACCCTTTGCTTTTACTTTTAAAAGCAATGTATTCTTTTATTTATTATCTTTAAGGAGTTATACAAAGGAGTTGCTATCTAACACAGCAGTTTACGAATACAATATATCTTCATCAATATCACCCCTTTCAACTGCTGTTTTGATTCCTCTTTACTTCCTTTCCCTTAACACTTCTCATGACCAATTACTGCATATTCACTTCTGTGGATTTACTGCACACACATGTGTATGTATGTGCATGCATGTGTGTGTCTGTGTTTGGTGTGCACACTCAGTTCCCACCACAGTCTTTCTAGAACATCTCTTGGCATGTCGTAGCCATGCAAATCTATATTCAATCAGTGAATAGTCTTCAAACACCACCACAGTTTCATTAATGCAGCTTTGGATGATACTTGAAGCAGAAAGGGCACTCGTTTGACTGAGGACAGAAGCTCTTCTCCGGGAAGTGGGTGCTTGAAAGACCCAGGGAAGACATGGGCTGCATCACTCTTTAAAGGGGCTGCTTGCTCAGGATTTTGTCACGAATTACCACTAGTCTTTTTGTCACCCGATTGTGGATTGCCCACTGAGAGCTAGGGAGAAACCAAATAGGAAACCTCTCAGGTGCCTTCAAAATGCTGTCCCTTTCATTTTCTGCACAGGGACAACATTTTGGCAGGATCAATACATGTGAGTATCTTAGAATCCGCATATGTCAAGAGCATTTTTCATAAGCAGACTCTGATCCACTGACCCATCTGGGATTAAGAAAGCTGACCATTGTGTGTAAGCACATAGCTAACAATAATACCCTATGTCCTGATGCATAGAGGAATTCTAAGATGAAGTTGACTCAACACAGGTTCACGCTGCATACACTATGTGTGGAAATTCTGCAAATCAAGGCTGGGGCACCAAGACAAAGCCCATAGAGCTACTTACCCCTGAGGGTGAACAGGAAGCTGACATGCAGGGACAGAGACAATCAAACCACTTTTTTTTTCAGAGCTGAGGACCTTACTGTTAGGCAAGTGCACTTCCACTGAGCTAAATCCCCACCCCCCACTGCCTCTTGTCTCTATATTTCCTCAATATTTTCCTGACACTTTCACAGAATGTCTTTTTATTTTTTAAAAAAATCTTAACTGAGGATCATTTCCTTGAGTATGCACAAGTAAGGGGGAATGTTCTTATGTTCTGTATACTTCTGGAATTCTGAATGAATGCATGCTTCCCTGCTGTACTCTGAATGTGCACTCCGCTTTCTCATCCATTATTTCACTGAGGCTCTGCAGTTTCATTGTGAGTCAAAAGTCACCAATTCCTAAGCTGAGAAAGCAAAGCAGAGCGGTTAAGTTTTGCCCTAGGTCATTAGTGTACAAGTTCAGTAAAGGGAAACTATATTCACTTTTTTTTTTCATTGTGGGGCCTGAACTCTGAGCCTGGGTACTGTCCCTCAGCTCTTCAGCTCAAGACTAACGCTGTACCACTTGAGCCACTTCTGGCTTTTTATGCTTATGTAGTACTGAGGAATCGAACCCACGGCCTCATTCATGCAAGGCAAGCACTCTACCACTGAGCTACCTTCCCAGCTTTACATTCACTTTTTATCAATTAAATCCTATGAGTTCTTTTCCTCCCCTTTTTTTTCTAACTACATCCTAATTCCTCAGATGTAGAGGCTCTACTCTCACAGTAATATTATGGCATCCTCTTCAAGAAAGCATATTAGCAGCAGCCATTAAATACTCAGAAAATATGGTCTACCCTACCCTGACTCCTACTGGTAACTCCTTTATGAGATGAGTTCCCGGGCAGGTTTTGGACTTTAAGCTACAAGTTAGTTCTGCTATGGCAAAGGGGCCACAGGCAGGACCAAGAAGCAATGCTGCTGTGCAGACTGTGGGGAGCCTGTATGTGCTGAAGGTCAGATGCTGAGCCAGGCAGGAACAAGATGAGGGGAAAGTACATCGCCAGGCATTTGCTTTGCCTGTCTGCTTGTGCTCAGGACATCAATGAAGAAATAGATTCCTTTGTGCAACATATGTTTTAGATTATAGCCTGAAAGCTGTCTATGTGGCACTGTCGCGACCGCCTCGACCAGCAAGGAAGACACGACACCGAACTCTTCTCTCTGCAGTTTATTCAGGACCTTTGAGTAATCTTCTGACCCCAACCCCGGGGAAAATTCCCCACAGCCTTAAGTACCCGCTGGGTAGCCAACCCTGATACGCCACGTGGGATCCACCAGAAGCAAGCCAGATTCTTTGCCTTAGCCATATAAGGAGTTGTTTACCACAGAGAGCACTTGCCATCGGGAAGGTGGAGGGCGGAAGCTGGCGCCATCTTCCAGGTGTGGCCTCTCGCAGCTCTCTACAGTTCCCCCTTTTTTGTTTAAAGAACACAGATGAGAACAGAGGTCTGATCCCTGTTGTGCAATGCAAGGACTGCATACAAGCCTTCTCCCAGAGGGCGCCTTCTCTAGGGATGACTCAGCCTGTCCATTGATTCGTTTTTCACAAGTACGGGAAAAGGCGAATCGAACCCGTGTGCAATAAAACATGCTCTCCTCGAGGGCAAAACTCATACCTCTCGACTGCAGTACTTTGTCTTTGCAATCTGTGTTCATTGTTTTAGGGTGGCAAGCCACGCTTGGGGGGACTGACCTGCTCCAATGGCTGTAAAGGCTTGGATAATCATGGCTGCACTGGGACGCTGAGAACCTCTAATTTGGCAAATGCACCACAGACATACCAAGGAGGCTAATAACAGGAGGCCTGTCAGGGCTCCCAAACCCGCCCACTCCTTAAGATGATTCATAGCAGCGGAGATCCATGAAGATAACCCCTCCGCCAATCCGGCATCCACTCGGGTCGAGTTCACCATGACGATGGCAACCCTGAGCTGTTCCATCAGGCTGTCGAACTCCCCAGTTCAATTACCTAAAAGATAACTAGAGAACTGTTTAGACAAATTTGCAGCGTTTTTTGAATAGGTTTTTTCCTGGGCCTGAACTCTGGGCCTGGGCGCTGTCCCTCAGCTCTTCAGCTCAAGGCCAGCGCTCTACCACTTGAGCTACAGCGCCACTTCCAGCTTTTTTTTTTTTTGGTCATGGGCCCAGTCGTGGGGCCTGAACTCTGGGTCTGGGCGCTGTCCCTCAGCTCTTCAGCTCAAGGTTAGCGCTCTACCACTTGAGCCACAGTGCCACTTCCAGTTTTTTTCTGCTTGTGTGGTGCTGGGGAATCGAACCCAGGGCCTCATGCATGTAAGGCAAGCACTCTACCACTGAGCCTCCTTCCCAGTCCCTTCCAAGCAGCATATTTCTGTCCCAAGCTGGGTTTCCCGCAGCCTGATTGGCCGCAGCCTCTTCACTAGCAAATTCAATCAAAAAGGCCTTCCAATCTAAATACTGACCTGGGCTCAAACAAGCTCGTGCGAGCCCACTCCAATCACCGGGTGTCATGCAGTGTCTGTTTAGGGCCTCCACCTGGGCTACAGTAAAGGAGGCCGTGATTCCGTATGTCTGCACAGACTCAGCTAAAGATTTTATAACCTTAAAATCTAAGGTTCATGATACCGCTGTCCTTGTGGATCCTGAAATATTGGACAGGCTAGATGTAACTCGGTTCTGACACACGTCTGGGCTGAAAGAACAGCCAGGGCTGCCACTTTCGGGGTCCTCCGCATAAAGCGGAGGGGCCGAAGGTGTGGAGCGGTGCACGGAGGGCGTGCATTCGTCTTTATCTGGGTCCTCTCTCTCCTTCCCTTTCCTCCTCTTTCTTATCTTTGTTTTTTCTATTTGTTCTATGAGTGATTGTAGTTCCTCTGAGTCTGTAGACTCAGAGGTCTCTAGTTCGGCAAGATCGGGGTATAACCCCCCCCCCCTCCTCCTTTTCGCTGTCTGCCCTTTCCGATCTTTCTTCCTGCAGCATTTCTAGGGCGGCCTGACCATTCTCTAACGCCTCACTGCAACGCTGGTCCTCGAGACAGCCTCTTATCAGTTTCCATATTGGTCTCACTCTGCTCTTAAGCATTCCTTGTTCAGAGGCAAAATCTAGGTCCCTCCCTAGTTTCTCCCAAGAGGCCACCGTGAGGCTTCTGGAGACAGCGAACCACGGGGCAACTATGTCACATTCATTCAGAAATCTCTCTAAAGTACTCTTTTTTATTTTTAACTTTTTTGAGTGCAGTAGCTCATTGAGAGCCAAAAAATTTGGGTGCGAAGAAGAAGCGCCCATGTTTTAAAAATCTTAACCTGGTAAACAATCTTTTACTTTCACTTTTGGCTACTCTATCCAGTAGCCCCGGGTTCTCGCTCTCTCCTTATCTACAGAGAAGAGCAAAAATCACCCCGCTCTTGTCGCGGATTCCCCTTTTACCTGGTGACTTACCCCCGCTCTTGTCGCGGATCCCCCTTTTACCTGGGGACTTACCGGTGCACCACCCTGACCGCAGAGAGTTCTGAGTCCTCATTGGGGTTATGGCTGAGTCCCCGTACGGGCCACCACGTGTCGCTACCGCCTCGACCACCAAGGAAGACGCGACACCGAACTCTTCTCTCTGCAGTTTTTTCAGGACCTTTGAGTAATCTTCTGACCCCAACCCCGGGGAAAATTCCCCACAGCCTTAAGTACCCGCTGGGTAGCCAACCCTGATACGCCACGTGGGAACCATCAATAGGTTCAGGTACGCGGAAGCAAACCAGATTCTTTGCCTTAGCCATATAAGGAGTTGTTTACCACAGAGAGCACTCGCCATCGGGAAGGCAGAGGGTGGAAGCCGGCGCCATCTTCCAGGTGCGGCCTCTCGCAGCTCTCTACATGGCACCACAAAGATCTTGGCTGGTATAGCTAATTTGAGCGTAGGCTCATGCAAAGAGTAAGAAATTTGAACTAAAGAAGACATCTAAAAGAAATGGGCTTCAGTTATTTTCACAAAACTTATATTGGAAACATAAAAGGACAAGGGCTCTAGGAAAGTTTCTGGTGTATCGCCGGTGGAGCCCAGCTATTTGGGAGGAGATAATGGGAGGGTCACGGTCCATAGATCAGTTGGATAAAACTATGAGAACTTACCTGAAAAAGCCAAATTAAAGCTGGGTGCTGTGGCTCACACCTGTAATCTTAGCTATTCAGGAGGCTGAGATCTGAGGATCGCGGTTCAAAGCCAGCCCAGGTAGGACAGTGCATGAGACTCTTATCTCTTATTTTCCAGAAAACCAGAAGTGGTGCTGTGCCTCAAGAGGTAGAGCTCTAGTCTCAAGCTGAAGAGCTGAGGGACAGCACCCAGGCCCAGAGTTCAGGCCTCACAACTGACAAAAAAAAAACCCTTCAAATTAAAAGCAAAAGAATTGGTGGTGTCACTCAAGTGTCAGGACATTTCTCAGCAAGCTCAAGTCCTTGATTCTTCTAAAAAGGGGTGAGGAGCCTTTGTCCTTGAGTAGCAAATAACTGTGGTGTCATTGCATGGAAAAGCCAGGGAACCCTGGGGGGAGATGTGGTTTCTCTGAACGCTGTCTGCCCAGGCAGTGCCCTCTGCTCCTAGTCTGTTAGTATTCAGAATGAACAAATCATTGCTGTTGGAAGAGTTCATGCAGTTCTTCTGGAATGTAAAACAATTGAGAATGCCTGGAGGGAGGCATCCTGAGCCTGCGGTGTGCACCCAGAGCACCTGGAGCTGCCACCCCCACCCTGCATCAGAGGGGCCACCTGGGCTGGGTTTACAGGCGGATGGCTCCAGCATGGTCCCAGCTCTGTGGCATGGCAGCACAGACTTCTAAACCATTAAGGAGGAGAAACTGAACTCAGCACACCAACTCCCATTATAGCGCACACCTAAGGGAAAGAAACTCCTACTTATTCTGTGTTTTTCTTTTTCTTTGGTGGACTTTTGACCTAAGGGTTTAGCTTCACATTCTGGGCACTAAAATGAGCCATACACCTCTGGGTATCCAAGGACATTGTTTCCTTTGATCATCATGACAACCTTCTGCAGGGCAACCCCGTGAACACGGCCATCTTCCAAAAAAGAGAGGATGGGACTGGTGCAGGGGCGCAGGCCTGGTCCTGCTGCCTACACTCCCTAGGTTGCCTCTAACACAGGCTAACATGTACGTGAATTCTGCACACACCTCAGGGCTGTGTACAGTCCAGAGGTGTTCTCTGTTTGCATTGTTACAATGAGCCTAGGGGGTGAATTCCATTTCAATGCCACTTTACAGGCTGGGCACGGAGGCTCCAATAGGTACTGAAAGCTTTGAAGAGCACAGAGCAAGTTATTGGCCTTGCTAGGTTCAAGATGTGATCAGCTGGGGCTGGGAAGGTGGCTCAGTAGTAGAGTGCTTGCCTTGCATGCATGAGGCCCTGGGTTTGATTGCCCAGCACCACATAAGAAAAAAGAAAAAAGCTGGAAGTGGCGCTGTGGCTCAAGTGGTAGAGCGCTAGCCTTGAGCTGAAGAGCTGAGGGACAGTGCCCAGGCCCAGAGTTCAGGCCCCACGACCGGACCCCCCCCAAAAAAAAGATGTGATCAGCTTGCAATAGGGGCCACCTTCCCAGCCACTCCACATTGTGGGGCCTCCTCCCCAGTCCAGTCCAGTCGATATCCTGATTCAAAGTGTGGTGTGGGCTGCAGTGGAAGGCTGCATGGCACATGGATGCCTTGTGGGAAGTGGTGGTTGGTGCTGTGTTGTTCTGTCATTGGATAGGGGGAAGTGTTCTTGCCTTGACCGTGTTGTTTGGTCCAATTGGCCTGCTTTCCACACCCACCCTTCCCCATTTCTGGTAAGTGGGGGGCTTGAGTTGTCACTCTTCCTACCTGGTGTCTGCACTGCCAAGGAGGTGATGAATGGAGACAAGTGTCCTCAGTGTAGCTCAGTCCAAATTCTACCTTTGTGCCCATGAACAAGGGGGTGGCAGGGCTGCTTATGATAAGCTAACTTGTATAGTATTATGGAAATGTAAACCCCAGTTGAATTTCTGCAAACAAAATGCCCAGGTGCATCTGTGGGCTTTGACCACGACCCTGGCTGAGCATCCGTGCACTGGCCACTTGTCCCTGCACGCACAGCATTGCCCGTCTGCCCCCAAGCAATCCACCTTTCTCTCTTGGAAGTGCTTTGATTCTCATTTCACCAGCTCATTGAAGGTGAGCCCCAGCTTTCTCTGGGCGTGTCACACTTGAATTTGTAGGTGCTCTTGTCAGCCTGACCTCCCACCTGCGGATTTTGATTTGATTAACCCCTTTGACTCCTAGCTTTCCTGGTTGTGTCAAGGTGGGATCTTATGCCCCAACCACAACCCTTTCAAATTCAATTTCAGCCCCTTTGTCAGGGTGGCCAACCCTGAGACCCAGCAAGTCTACACATCTGTCTTAGCATACCCAAAGCCAGCAAAGAACCTGCACAATCATTAGACAGCTGGGTAGGTCTGTCTTTCAGCCCACGTGGAGATGAACTAGAAAATGCCTTCAAGCTTCCGTTTGTTACAGAGAATTTAAACCCGAGCACTAGATGGAACATGTGGCCCTTGGGAGGGTTGGATGCAGCCACATGTTATGGTAGTGAAATGATAAACAGGTGGGGATGATGCTAGGAAAATGACCACTCCGAGAGAGTGATAATTCCCAAATGAATGAATGAACTCACATGGCTGCCTTTGGTGGCTTGGCTCTGTAGACTCTCTCTTCTTCCCACAGTCCATTCACAGGCCATGTGGCATAATTCATCAGCACTCTGTACTGAAGTTCAGTTTGATGAGGATCTAAGGAACTTGAGAGGGAGATGAGAGTGACCAGTCACTCAGGCATGGATGCCCAGTTTGGGCGTCCATTGTCTGGACTTGACATTGGCCCCGTTGCATGCTGGCTTTGTGATCCTAGACAACTCACCTGACCTCTCAGGGCGTCCATCTCTTCATCTACAAAAACAGTGATGGTGACAGCGGCGCCTACCGCAGAGGGGTGCTGTGAAGACTGAGGGGTTGTGAGACACAAAACTTCGCATGGTACATATTACCTGGCAAGGTGCACACAGCCTGTGAGTGGGAGCTGCGCTTCTTCTCGCCCCGAGAGCATGGCAGACATCCTCTCCACATCACCGGCGGATTTAATAGGTTGTCAGTTTCTAAAAGCCTCCCCGTGTTTTCTATGAACCACGCATAGGTAATGAACTTGATGTCTTCATAAAGCATGGTATTTTGTGGTGATTATTTTAAGCTCTCTCATGCATTGTCTCATTTCATTAGTTAATGATCATTATGACACAACAATAAAAAGAGTCCTTTAAAAATGCTTCTGGTGGTACAGATGTCAAACACCAATTACCATAAACGTGATGGCAAGAGTAGCATTGTTTTTCTCAGGTGATGCTGTGCAATCGTTTTCATTGAATGATTTAACTTTTTTCACTGTAGAAAAATTCCTTTTCTCTACATCCCACCTGCCCTGCTCTTGGTGGCTGTGTCATGGAGGGACACGTGCTTACGAAGTGGACACTTAGCTCCCCACCCCTGGTGGAGGCCAGGGCCTCCACAGCACATGGCACATTCTCGATTTCTTCTTATAGTTCCATGGCAGAACTTAAGTCCTCATGTTTTGTCCAGTCTAAGTGTTGTTGGGATTCATGGGAAGGCATGTTGATGTGACTGTCCATGGCCTGTCTGTCCCAGGGCCCATGGATATTTATTTCCTGTGTGGATCTGAGAAATGTGATTTGTCATGGGCCATAGCCTTTATGTCTTCTACAAATGCTGTGATCAGAGCTAAGTGGAACTTAGGATTGAATGCAGAACATCATGGTCACTGCTCGAGCCTTGGTGCGCTCAGCCTTTGAAACATTGCTGCATGTGTATGGCAATAGTGATGCTACCCTTTGGTTGTATACTGCTGGACTGATCATTGTGTTCTATATTTCATTTAAGCAGCATGGTTTGGTTACCTTTTTTTTAAATTGCTGGTTTATATGTGGAAATCTAAGAATTGGAAGGGGAAAGGGCTAGCCATTACATGATACTTTTATATGCATTCTCTCTTTCAACCTTCATAGTAGCTTTTGAGGTAAGCATATTCCTTCCTTACTAGTAAAATACTCAAGGTTCCTCAAGGGTGTGGTGGTACATGTGTGTAATCTCAGCAATCTAGGAGGCAGAAGCAGGAAATGGTGAGCTTGAGGCTAGCTTAGGTAAGCTTAGGGAAGACCTTATGTCAAACAAGTGGTAGAGTGCTTGCTTAGTATGTTCAAGGCCTTGGGTTAAATCTCCAGCCTAGCCAAGCTATCAATTGATTAATGAACCATTCAATCAAATCTGAATTTCGAAGGTGCTAATTAATGTTTGGTGCTGGTGGCTCACACTTATAATCCTAGTTACTCAGGAGGCTGAGATATAAGGATCACAGTTTGAAGCCAGCTCTGGTAGGAAAGTCTATGAGACTCTTATCCAGATTCCAGAAGTAGAGCTATGGCTCAAGTGGTAGAGCACCAGCCTAAAAGAGATCAGGGACAGTGCCCAGGCCCTGACTTCAAGCCCCAGACCCAGCGAAAAGAAAGTGCTAATTTAGTATATGATTGAATTGATATTTAAACACTGGTACATTGGGCAATATAACCAATATTCATTCTGTTATCTAGTGGTGGGCCAAACTGTATTATCGAATCAATGTAGTAGAAAGATTTTACTTCTCAGGATTAAAGTTGTTGTTTGAAAGCTCCAGAAACACCAAAATGAAGAACTGCTGGAGAACAGGGGACATCTTATACCAGCCCTCCTGTGCGTCAGGCCCACCACAGAGAACTCATCCTTCACCATCCCAGTGTGCGTGGTGGAGGAGTTCAACACAGACAATTCACACATGGTGGGGCTGGCATGTCTGTTACTCCGCAGAACGCCTAGCTCTAGCAGTACTTGATAGTGTAGCTAAACTCAGCACCGCTCACCAGTTCCTCTGTGCAGATAGAATGCCACAGACCTCCAAGAGGTAGTTCAGGAATGGCTGAGGAAGAGAACAGTGGCTTTCCTCCCAGATGCTCTAATGCGCATTTCCAGGAAGTGTGCTCCCCAATAATGAGAAATGACCCAGTTGACCAGACATGTTTTGGCGTCGGGGAGCTTTCCCACAGGGGCAGTATCCTGCTTCCCCAGGTGCATCCCATCATTGCATGCTGATGAGCCTGGCCTGAAGGAAGAACCTGGGCATGTGGTCAGAGTCATTGCTTGCTACTTCAAGAGAAAATTCATTTTCCTTGAGGTTTTTTCCCCCCCAAGTCACGTTTTATGGCTGGAGTTACTCAGCAAATTACTAGGTATAGAAATGCAAAGCTCTTATTGCATTCTATCGATCTGATTGTAGTGTCATTAATTGAAAGATGGGGTGAGCATGATGGATAGTTGAGAACAGGATTTTACATTCCTGTTGGCCTATTGGAAGAAAGCCGCATGGAGCAGACAGAAGAAAGCCTTTTGGTGTGACATGAATGATTCTTTCTTTGTCAGTTCTTGTGAGAGCATTATTCAGCCCTAGTGAGATTTACAATGTTAAAGGGTGAACTGTGTCTGCCCTGAAAGGAAAAATCAAAACCCAGGTTGCTTATTTCTGGAGTTGGAAATAATCCATGTTGTAAAACTTCCTCTTAGCGATTCCTTATAGATCACATTTACAACATCCCAATCTGACAACAGCTGATTTTAATCAATTTCACTTGTAATATTGCAGTATTTGCATTCATCCTCATCCCTATGACAGGAGTATGTGAAACTTTAGGAAAGGTGGTATGTGTTTGGGGATATTTGTTTTTAACGTTATTTCCCTTATTTGATCACTTGACCTACTATTCCTTGGAATTTGCCCATAAATTCAATCGAGGAGTTTTGTGTGTGTACAGAATTGTCCCCATACATATTTCATGGCTAGTTTGTGTGTGAAGGAAAAATTCTTCAGATTGGAAAAGAATATGCCAGATTATGTTTCACCTGTTTGCAAAGGGAAAGAGCAGGGGCTGGGAAGGTGGCTCAGTGGTAGAGCGCTTGCCTTGCATGCTCGAGGCCCTGGGTTCGATTCCTCAGCACCACATAAGCAAAAAGAAAAAAGCCGGAAGTGGTGCTGTGGCTCAAGTGGTAGAGCGCTAGCCTTGAGCTGAAGAGCTGAGGGACAGCCCCCAGACCCAGAGTTCAGGCCCCACGACCGGATCCAAAAAAAGAAAAAAAAAAAAAAGGCAAAGCGCATGTCTTTGCTTCCCAGTTGATTGCATGTTAATGAGTCTGGGTAGTTTTCTGTTGTGTTTCTCATGGTAAAGATTTGAAGCTTGGAGTGAATGGGAGGAACAGCTACATTTAAAGCACATCTAAATAGGCCACAGGTCTTCACCCACTCTTCCTGAGCCATGTGCCTTTGAAAACTTGCAGAGTTTGGTCCACATTCTTAATGACTCACCTCCTGTCTCCTCCTCTTGGCCCTCCCATCCATGTTGTTCAGCTTGTCTCTCTCCCGGTGTGGTTTTTTTTTGTACCTAGCTGTTTGCAGATGTGGGTAGGTAGGATGCAGACATGGTCATGCCTGTGGCATGGTGTCTCTTTGGAGCACCTACTGAAGATGTACGGAGAGCTTTCTGAGCAGAGACAATGGGTGTTGGGTGAGGGTACCACCTCCCTGACCTTAAGTTTGGTGACAAGTGGAAACCATTTCCTCTGGCTTGTCAGCTGCTCTCAGAGTGGAAAAGAGGCTGCACTCACGTTGGGAGGCAGATTCTGTGGCTGACTGCACAGGCTGCCTTCCCCATGAGATTGTGTCTAAAAAATACCTCCAGCGATAGGCAGGCATATGCTGGCACCTTGGCGTGAAGGAGCTCACACCTGTGTTTCTTGCTCTTCCCATCCCAGTTCTGGAGTGAGGGGTTAAATGATCCCAGAAGCCCTGCCAGGTTTTGATTTGCTATTGTCTCAGCTTCCTCATAGGTTGTCTTTCAATGGGACTAACAGGAAGTGGCCAGGCAAGATGCAGCTTCCAAGGAGACATTCTCAGCCACCCACTTCCTCCACCCAGACCCCATCATTTCCACCAGCTCCCAAGGGTCTAATTAAATCCTGAATCCATCAATAATTAGATCCACTGATCACATCATGATCCCATGAATCCACTGATGATCAGATGTACACTGATCACATCATGATCTGATGAATCCATTCACGATCATCACCCTGATATGATTGGATCATTTCAAAATCAATCACTGACATGGGCAGAAGTGAGCCTCCCCAGTCTCCCCCAAGTCTCTCCATGCAGTCAAGTTGACCAAACAATCAGGGCTAGGACTTCTCAAGCCCTATCACTGGGAGAGGAGGGAGGGGATGTGGGAGTGGTGATGAGGAGGATAGAGAAGAGGCTTTACAAAAAATGGTGTTCAGTAGACAGAAGTGGAGGAAAAGTCCTGGGAACATTCTATTAAAAATTAGGAGACAAAACCTATAGATTCAGAGCCAAGTTCAGTGAGAGACTGGTGGGAAGTAAGGGGGCAGAGGGTCTGCAGGTCTGGAGTCCCAGGCACTGAGCACAGGGCAGGAAGGCAGGACATCCTGTCTAGGGGCATGGGCCAAGATGGACACTGCAGTCCAGAGTGAAACTGCTCTAGGCCTCCCTGAGAAGGCAAGGAGAGGAGTTTATTCTACACAGCTCCCCACCACATGGAAAACATATGTGTGAGCAGCTCAGGCAGCCAAAGCCATGTCCCACCCCACTTGAGATGGAGGACTGCTGGGGATCTATGGAGGACTCTTCCAAATGCAGCCCCCAAGGCCAGCACGGCAGCTGGGTCCCAGCCAGAGTGCCCTGCTAAGCCTTTTCCATAAGAGCTATTGGTCCATTTGGCTGTCCTCAATGTATTACTCGGTATGTATTGATAGCACAATTGTCAGCCCAGCAAACATTTCCCATTTTAATAGTTCACATGAGATGCTTCATTATTGATCTTACAGCACTAAATAAAAATCTCCTTTGTCAAGGGAACATGAAATGGCTTTTAATGAACACAGACAAATACCTGCTACTAGTTATGGGAAGAAAAATAATCAGCCTGATAGAGGAGATTTGGCTTGGGGATTTTCTGGCCTTTTGGTGACACTGAATATTCCTTCCCCAGCCGACCATCCAAAGGCTGACTCTCAGTGAGAGGAGAAAGAGGAGCCATTGGCCCAAACTTTGCAATGTGCAGGTGGCATGTTTTCTATGCCTCCTCTTCCATAGGTCCCCCCACCTCCCTGACAGCCCCAAATGCATGATTCTATCCCCAATAAAAGCAGCTAGGCACTGCAGACTTTAACTTCTCACTCCGCCAAAATCTGTTAGTGGATGGTTCCAGGATAGATCCTTCCACTCCTTGGGTTTAGATCTCTGAGTCCCTATCTCTGCTGTCCTCTTGATTTGATCAACTGGTCCATTAGGACTGCAACCAGACATCTCTGCCATCCCTTTATGTCATCTTCTTCATCTGGGAAGCATGAATAGGGTCCAAAGGCTCCTGGGTTGAAAGCTTGCTGCCATCTGGAGATGAGAGAGGTGATTGGGTCATAGAGGTTCTGACCCCACCAATGGGCTCATCCACCAGACATCATAGCTGAATGAACTGTCAGGAGGCAGGGCTTTGATAAGTGATTGGATTTTGAGGTCTCTGACTCTACCAATTGGTTCATCCATCCAGGATGTCACAGCTGGGTGGGATCCGGCTCCTATTTGAAAGACAGGGATCAGGAGACTCACAATTTATAGCTAGCTCAGATACACACACACTCACACAATTGCAATCAATAAGCAGGTTGTAGTGGCAGCTATGAATGTGGGAGTATCATACAAATAGGAAGTTCACACCAGCCCTGGCAACATGAGACCCTATTTCAAAAGTAAACACCCCATCCTTAACCTAAACAGTAAGAACTGGGACATGGCTCAAGTAGAACATCTGCTGAGCAAGCGAGGCCCTGAGTTCAAATCCTAGTACAACCAAAATATAACAATAACTTAAGGTACCCTTGGAAAGTCTTGATCGATGTATGTTCTTCCTGGACATCCCCCCTGGGCTCCTCACTGAGGATAGGGGACAGCTTGATTTCCTGAGAAGGTATTAAGAGTTGTGCAATCTCCCTGGCCTTAACTAAAAAAAGACACTGAGCAGATAAATTTTACAGCAATCAATCTCATCATTAACAAGTGGTGGTCATTTATCTCCATCTTAAATCTCATCATTATAAATTGTTTCTTCTCCTTATGGAGCTGTTGAGTCATAACTCAGAGCTGAGGCTATATGTGTGACTTACATAGGGCAACAACAGTCCTGGCATATTATTTCCTAATGGAAGAAACCTGCCAAGGACTCTGGAACTTTACAAACGCAAATAGACCCCCTGAGGCAGGAGAGATGCAGAAACAAGGAAATCGTATCATTTTTAATAAATATTAAAAGTGTCAAACTCAGAAATCAGAACAAAAAGTAGTTAGTACCCTTCCACCAACTCCATTAAGATGTCAAAACACAGCCAGGGCACCTGTGACTCACACCTGTAATCCCAGCTACTCAGGAGGCTTTAATATGAGGATCATGGTTTGAAGCCAGCCCAGGCAGGAAAGTCCATGAGACACTATCTCTAATTAACCACCAAAAAGCTGAAAGTAGAACTGTGCCTCAAGTGGTAGAGCATCATCCTTGACCAAATGAAAAAAAAAAAAAAACTAAGGGGCAGCACCCAGGCCTTGTGTTCAAGCACCAGGACTGGCACGAAGAAGGAGGAGGAAGAAGAGGAAGAGGACAAAGAGCAGGAGAAGGGAGGTGAGGAGGAGGAGGAAAGCTCCAGTGACTGAGGGATCCTGTATAGTTCAGACCAGAGGCAGGCTCAGCTGACTCCCTGACAGAAGAAGGATGTTTCAGACTTTTATAAGTAGCCCAGCCTGTCCTAGAACTCTTGATCTTCCTGCCTCAGCCTTGCAAATGATAGGATTTCTGGTGAGTGCTATCAAGCACAGCCCGGCCTCCCCTCCTTCCCTCAGGATGGGTCACCATAAGCAGTGAGACAGGCTGAGCCCATTCTAGTATCATCAGCAAGCGGCTCCGTGAGCTCCCAGGGAGGAGAAAGGATAAAGTATGAAGGTCACTTTGGACCCTGGATCTCCCAAGGTCACACAGTGCTTAAACCAGAGCCAGGGGCCCCAAGCCACAGCACCAGGAGCCCCACATTCCATAGGGCCACTAGCTCCTCTGAGTCAAATAAAGACGTGTAGTGAAGGGCAGAAAAGGGATGTCTGTGTCAGGTAATAGATAATGACAGCTCTTCTGTATGTCTTCGGTCATCTTTGGAGAGAGATGTTTGCTTTAGGTTCAACAGAAAGAATCAGGGCGGGAGGAGAGGAGGTGAACAGAGGGAAAGCAGGGCTTGGTCACCAGTGCGTTCAGAGCTGGCCAGAGGTGGCTTCAGAAGTGGACTGACAGTTCGTGTTCTTAGGAGAGGTCAGGTGGTGGTCCATGGTCTCAAGAGGGGTCAGGTGACAAGCAGCTGCACCTGGCTCTTCGGATGTGAGGAGCCAGGGCCCTGCTGGTCATTGTGAAGGATGATCCCTACCCACTGCCATGGCCACGGTGCTCCAGACTCTATAACCACTGTCACTCCATGGCCACACTCTCCTAACTCCTGACCCACTGCCATGGCCAGAGCACTTCTGATTCCCCAACAGGTGACCATCTTCCTTGATAGCTGTTTGCAGCCATGGGCTCTGACCACCAAGCCCACCCCAGTCCCAGCCCCCCTGTGTGACCCTGGTTCCCATCGCCAACCCCTGCACATGGAGTTTCTTCTGGGCAGAGCTCACCCCTTCTCCCCGGGCAGTGGCTCCGAGGACCCCATCCGGGCACAATGGATACACTAAGCGGACACCGAAATGCATGGGCTGGTTTTCCACAGACCTCATTTATCCTAATGGAGCACTAATAACCATGTTTTAAATGTGAATACTGTACTATATGTCTCCATTAGCTTGCTGTGAGCAGCAAGCACATGAAGGACAGGATTTCAGGGCATAGAAGGATGGGGAGCAAAGGAAGAAGGAAGCCCCTTGGTGGGGGAGGGAGAGTCTCAAAAGAGCCACGTGGAAAATTCCTGGGTTTCATTACTCTAACAGAGGGGCTTCAAGGACCTCCTGTCCTTACAGGAACTGCCAGTCTCAGCCAATTCTCCAGCTGCTGTTTCTTGAAAGTGCATCTTAATACCAAAAATGGCCCTTAGCAGGGCTAAGAACACAGAGGTCCCCAGGGGCCCATTCACTCACCCGCTGGCTTGGGGCTGAGTGGGGGAGGGAGGGGAGGGTGCTGTTTCATCTCTGCTATTGCATTAAAGCAGGTAGAAAAGAAAACGGTGGCAAAGAGTGGACCTCTGTTCTGTCTAACTGTGTGTGTGTTTATGATTGCTCCCCACTCCATCACCCCAAGCAAAGCTTCATTACTTAGTGGGGATAAAAAAAAAAAAAGCTAGATCAACCTAACAATAGTCTATAATTACTTTGCAAATGGTTTCGCAGAGCAATTATGCCATTAGTCCAAGTGCCTTTCACTTCAAAGAGTTCTCTCTGGCTCTCCTCCACACTGGGAAAGGAAGCTCCAGAGGAGCATAAATGAGTGGCAGGAGACCACAGCATGACTGCCATCCCTACGCACATACACAGGGGCACAACATCCTGCAGAATCCCCCATGGGAAGGAGACCAGCAGTGGCTCCAAGTGACAGCCCAGTAGGAGCCTCAGCCCCTGGGAATTTCTGGCCACAGGACAAAGAAGGTGCCATAGGTGCCCTGCCCCCAGCACAACTCTTCCATCATCCAGTAACTGGTCTTGGCTGTTCACACAAACTCAAGCTCAAATGCATATATATATATATACATATATGTATATATGTATATATATATATACATACATAAATATGTATATGGCACATACATATATACGTATATATATGTACATATCCTGTAATTCTGCAATTCCAGCCACTAGGGAGGTGGAGTTAGGAACGTGGCTCTCCTGAGACATAGACACTGACACTGCTCACTGCCCCCAGAGCTCGGCACATGTGGCAGGATGGGAGGGATCCAAGCAGATGTTCACCCCCTGCATCACGGGCAGGGAGGTTGTTACATGGAGTACCAACTGTTGAATGTTGGGTGCTACAATCATAGTATCTACTTATGTGGTAATCTCCAATCAGTGTAAAAAAGGCGGCACAACCACACTACCTTGACTACTAAGATGGGAGCCTATCACCACCAATCCACCCACCCACCCATTGATTGGTTTGGGCTATCTGTCCTCTGGAAACCAGTGTTTTACACCCCAGATCCAAACCCCAAGAGCTCCACTCCAAATAAAGGGACACGGTGAGGGCATGTAAAGGACAATTCTTCCATGGTGGCCATGGGGTAGAAGATAGCTTGGGCACATCTTCAGCTATCTTTGGGGTACAGACATTTGCCTTAGGTTAAATAAGGAGACTTGGCTGGGAATGTGGCTTAGTGGTAGGGTGCTTGCCTAGTATTCATGAAGTCCTGGGTTTGATTCCTCAGTACCCATACACAGAAAAAAACAAAAGCAGTGCTGTGGCTCAAGTTATAGTGCACTAGCAAAAGAAGCTCAGGGACAGTGCCCAGGCCCTGAGTTCAAGCCCCAAGACTGGCAAAAAATGAAAAATAAGGAGACTTGAGGACAAAGGTATGCCAAGTTAAAATGGCCACCAGTCCCTGTGTGGCCTGGGTGGTGATCATTCTGGTCCTTGTTTCTGGTGGATTCTGGAGAGGCATGATGGCTGTCTCAGCTGGTCAGGATGAGCATATCCTGTGTCCTGTGGGGTGATCTGTCCTGGGGTCTCTGCCGGCCCTCAGTGGTGGCTTCATCCCTTGTCATTAAGAAATTATCAATTTGTCTGGTCCTTCCTGAACCCTAAAGTTATTGCAAAGCAATTGCTGGAAAAATGGTTCAGAGCAGAGACACATACAACATGAATTAGAGGTGCGAGACTCTGCCCCCACTTTTAGTTCATTTGTGGGCCCAACAAAAGTGGCTTTGAAGCAACTGTCACTTGATGCACAATGGGAATTAGTCATTTTTCTTTTTTCTTTTTGGCTGGTCCTTGAGCTTGAACTCAGAGCCTGGGTGCTATCCCTTCACATTTTTTTGCTCAAGGTTAGTGTTCTACCACCTGAGCCACAGCTCCACTTCTGGCTTTTAGGTGGTTATTTGGAGATAAGAACTTCATCGATTTACCTGCCCAGGATGGCTTTGAACTTCAATCCTCAGATCTCAGCCTCCTGAATAGCTAAGTTTACAGGGCACCAGGGCCAGCAGAATCACACACACACACACACACACACACACACACACACACACACACACACACACACACAAACACACACACACACACTATATATATACATAAATGGGCTTGTCTGAAATGTTTTTGGGGGCCATACTGAGGTTGTACTTAGGGCCTCATGCCACACCCAAGCTCTCCACTCCAATTATCTTTGAAATGGGGGTCTCAACCAATCAGCTGGCCTGTCATAGTCAGTGGCCCAGCTCATGCAGGCCACTTCCCAAACTCCTGTAAACCTCCTTTAACCCTCCATGGACACCATCTGAGGGCTTCCTAAACCGGAGAAACTGATCCTTTCTCTCTCAGCTGCACATTTGAGTGATCAAGCTGAGCAGGACTGAACTTCCCACAGCCCCATGGAAGGCAGCCTGGGAGACTCCTTCCCACCAGTGGCCTCAGGGGGACCCTGAAGCAGCCTTGCCCTTTTGGCCCCCCCCCCCACAAACCCCTCTAAGAATGTCTCTTTCCCCTTCCTGTCAAAATCTACCTGGGGCTTGACAGGGAATCTGTCAGTGTGAGCTATAATCCCAGGCAGGCCTGGAGTCTAAGCTAAATTGCCTGCGCCACTGTGATGATGAACTCATTCTGCAGGGAATTGGAAATCAATTTTTGTCATCACCCAACAGAG
Source organism: Dipodomys spectabilis (assembly GCF_019054845.1). Taxonomy (NCBI): domain Eukaryota; kingdom Metazoa; phylum Chordata; class Mammalia; order Rodentia; family Heteromyidae; genus Dipodomys; species Dipodomys spectabilis. Next base: position 22,739 of record NW_024872221.1, read on the forward strand.
TTCCTTTATCAAGCAGTTCCTGATAAAGAAACCGACAAGGAGCTGAAGGGACACATGGAAATGAGGGGAGGGGCAGGAGGAAACAAGCCTCCATGTGTGTGTGCACATGTGTGTGTGCATGAACTTTATGTGTGTTTGTGTCTGCACATGTGTATATGGATGTGTATATGTTCATGTGCATGTGTGCATGCTTGTGTGTGCATGCATGTGTTTTCATGTGCTTGCATGTTGTATGTATGTGTGTGTGTATCCCAAAACACACCCTGATCCAATGCTATCCCACGTGCTCCTCAGTCTCCCATCTGTAACATAACACCTGAGGCAATTGGCCTACAGGATGAAAGGTTCCTTTTTGTTCTGGCCAACTTGGCCCTGTTGCTTTGGGTTGTGGAGAGGTAGAACCCTGTGGTGGAGATCACCAGGTGGGGCAAAATGGCTCCTCCCCCCCCCCCCCCCCCGAGACAGACAGAGGAAGAGCAGGGCTAGGCTCCTAACAGCCCCTGCGCGGCCACACTCCAATGACCTCACTTCCTCCCTGCAGACCTCACCCCCATTAGCCTTTCTTCTCTAGGCCACACCCCTATGGCCTTACTTTCTTCTCTAGACCCCAATGCTCTTACTTCCTCCCTCTAGGCCACCCCAATGCACGGCATCTCTAGGCCACTTTCCCAATACCATCACTTCCGCCTCTAGGCCGTGTCTCTTACAGGTTCCACTGCCTGCCCATGGTGTGGGGCTGCTGGCCAGGCTGTCAGCCCTGGGCCTTTTCGGGACTGGGACTCAGGCCTTGCCCAGCCTCCCCAAGGGGCACCTGGGTGGTGTGGCCCATGCCCAGCCCACCGCAGAGTTGGTGTCTGGAAGCCAGCTGGGCTGCCTTGGCAAGCATCCACGCCCCACGCCCCACTGCTCCTAGGAAGCGGGGCAGGGCAGGATGCCAACCGTCCAGGCCCATATCATCTCAACTACCGGCTAAGAACCCTGAAGCCCAAGGTGAAGGCATCAGCCAGGCCAGGGTCAGCCAGGCTAGGAGCTGCAGGGACAGTGCCTAGGCCCTGAGTTCAAGCCTCAGGACTCGTCCCCATCCCTCCCCGCCCACAACTAATCTTCCCTAAGGTTCATTAGCTGCTGCACTTGGATAGGTAATTTGTCTCCATTGTGCGTGTTATGCAATCCTCGTAGAACTGTGCTCATAGTAGGTCTGCAAGGAATATCCATGACTCAATAAAGAAGAGACCAGGCTGCAAAAATAAAAAATAGCAACACACACAGGGCCAGGGGCAGGGCCAGCCTTGGCTGTTCTCCTCCTCTACACACACACACACACACACACACACACGGCTAAGCCTTCCAGCCTCCTGAAGCAAAATCTGTAACCCAATAATGTCAGCCCCAACAGGGGGGATGAATTTGATCCAGGAAAAATACCATCTCTGGCAACCCTGAAGAATATTAAGGTCTTAACAGCCCTCAGTTTAGAATTGTCTTGAAAGGAGAGCTGGAAATAATTACACACCTGTTACTCAAAACTCAGCAGTAAAAAGGAATTTACATGAGTGTATAAATTACCTTCCCAGCGATATAAATTAGGATTTGAGGCCCGAATGACAACAGTGCAGGCTGAGATTT